>NW_019174295.1:1542163-1547826 GCF_002260705.1 Seriola dumerili | reverse complement strand
GGGGGGGGGGGGGGGGGGGAGACTCATATCCCATCTGAACAGGGAACGTCTCAGGATCCGCCAGGAGCTGGAAAACCTCACTGGGGAGAAAATTTGAATCCTATCATGTAACCTTCTTCTAAAAACAGGTCTTAAGATTCTTTCCTCATGTTCCGTCTTGTTCTTCAAACAAGTGATAAAAATCTGCCAGTGCAGGAAGAATTCTTTGTACTTTTTTTCAGTATAAATCAACCATTTTTTCCCCTTGTATCTTTAATGTCTGCATTTTCTTCCCCCCCCCCCACACAACACACAAAGAGGCTGTGTAGTAAGGTGACTCTTCTCTCTCCAATAACAACCTCTAGTGTTACTCAGTCACAGGTGAGTCCTGAGAGCCTGGCTCACTGACCTACATATATATACACACACACACACAACAACACACACACACAACACACACACACACACACACAACACACACACACACACACACCACACACACACACACACAACACACACACACACACACACACACACACACACACACACACACACACCACCACACACACACACACACACACACACACACACACACACACACACACACACACACACACAAAGGAGGGCCTGACATGGTGAAGAGGTGATGTGATGATGTATTGGCTGTAGATATTGGATTACTGGTCCTCTGGGTTCAGTCAGGTTCTGGTGATGAGTGCGTTTGTTTTGTGTTTGAACAGGAAGTTTGCTGCTCTGCTTTTTGTTTCCTTATTTGTCAACTTTTACCTGTAAATAACACCTGAGGTCATGTCACATGTAAACAGGGTCTGACTCCAGACAGGGAGAGGAACATGAAACTCAACCTCTTACTGTAGTTCTTCAGCTGGAGTGGCAACACTGGTTTTGTTGCATGCAAGAGACTTCATGTGCATATTACCACCCTTTCACTACACAACGATTATAGATATTTAGGGCTGCAAAATAATGAATTTTGTCATTGTCTTTTTAATTTATTGATCTGCTAATCTGCCGAATCTGAAATCTGCCATTTCAGTTCAAGATTGATGCAAAACAACTTTTATTTACAAAAAAAAAAAAAAACAAAAATCTCTTCCTTGGATCCAGGGCTGCTCTGTTATCTCTATGGTGTCACTCTTTTCTAGGTCAGTCTACCTTTTATATCACACACACACACACACACACACACACACGCTTCTGCTGCAACCCTAACCCACTGACCTCTCACTATGAGGTTGTTGTTTTCCTCCCTCAGCAGTATGAGCTCAGCTCTGCGGAGGTTCTGGAATTTCACGTCTGCAGGTTAACTGCATGTTAAACTCTGTCAGAGTCGACCTGAGGATTTTTATCATGTTTCCTGATCCTAACGATAGTGGTGAGACCTTACTCACAGAATGAAACTCATAGAGAAGTGATTGGCAGAGTTCCAGCTCCGCAGAGAATGAACTCTTTTATTTTGGACACACCACATGCACATTAAGGTCAGACCGTTAACTTTACATAGCTCCATTGTCAGGAAATTCATTTTGGATATTCACGGTCTAAGGTCCAATATTTTTTACTAACATATGACAGTGGGATAAATGCTAACTTTAAGCACCAACTCATTGTCAGAACTGGAAAGCTGCCGGTATGTCTGGTGAAAACGAGCCAGTCCTCCTCGACCTTCGTCTCCAGACTGCTTCAGGTCTTGTCTGTGGTCTCTACTCTCCCTTTCACTGCAGGAATGACAGGCATGTAACCGTGGCAGCCACAGCCCTGCAGCGCTGGGACACACCCACCTCCATGTGAGCACAGGCTTCACATGTGTAACACTTAACTTACCCTCCCTGTGTCCTCTTCAGTTTGCATTTATGTTTTAAGAATGAAGATAAAAGCTCCTGATGAAAAAAAGTCTTTGGTCCTGCTGTGAGGTTTGAAACCACGGTTTCCACCACTTTTCAATTCAAGTGGATATGTCTGGATAGAAAGAACACTTGTTTTAAGGGGCTTGAGTTCCCACTGACTGTGATTTAGTCAGGTTTGACTTGCAAAGGTAAAACACTGGCTTTTTTAGGCGCAGACAAAAGACGCATTCTTGTCCCTGACCAACATAACAGGTTCCCAGCAGGAATCAAATTCCTAACAGCCTCTTGTAGTGTCACTTTGTGCTCACTGTGGCGTTGACCCCCGTCTACAATACTTGAGCTTGTTTTGGTTTCAGTGTTGGAATCAGACCTGTGATCTTTCAGGCCTTTTAGCTGCACCTCCGCCTGTTTTTGTTCCTCCTTCCTGTAGCGTTTCCTTTCTTTCTTTCTTTCTTTTTTTTTTTTTTCCAATGTGAATGTAACTCCTGTGCCAGTGTTTCCTGGTAGTAGTGACATCATTGTTTTAGTCTTTCTGCTATTGACCCTGCTGCATGAGTCGTGGCTACGGGAGGTACAAAGGGCACTGTTTTCTGAACTACCAGTTTATCAGGAACATCTAAAGTCTAAAGCAATTAGATACAAACAAAACAATCCTGCAATAAACCTTATGTTTAAGAACAATATAATGTTCAGTTTTTGCTGGCACTATATCAGGAGTGGTGGTGGTGACATGTTTGACTGCATTATAATCTATGAATATAAGGAAATAGTGGAAGAATCTCCATCACAATCACCAAGAAGCACAAGCTGACAAACGATGTTCAGTTTACACTGATATAAAAACACAGAAAATCAGCAATTCCTCACATTTGAAAAAGCTGGAATTAGATGATTTTTGGGGCAGAGGCGGACAAACCCTCTCAGTACAATGAACCCTCCTCTATACACAGTGTCAACAACAAAACTGAACATGATCTTGAAGTGCCGCCAGGCTCCGTGTGGGTCTTGTGGGCCCTCCAATGGCACAATAGTGTTTAACTTCTCTTGATGGGAAATTGTAGCTCCTGATCCCCCCCCCCCCGGCTCCTGTGGATCTGTTTGATTGCTCAGCACAGTTTTGGATATTTGAGAAGACGAGACATCAGACAAAGCTTTTCTTTGCCAGAGGTGAAACCAGGAAAAAAAACCAAATAAAACAATGTAGGCTAATTTATCCAGCTGAACATGGATGACTTGTTCAGTTCAGAAAGATACATTTCCTTGTCATTTGAGTAGCAAACTACTATCAGGATAATTTAGTGTTGCCATTACAAGTATTAACTGAAAATCCTGGATTTTATCTTAAGTGAAACTCTGCCATTCAACTGGGCTCAACGCTGGTTTTGCTTCAGGACAGAAGCTCTAGTTTTTTCATGCTGGGGAAAAAAAAAAATCATGCCCTGCTTTTATCTGAGCAATTAATTCAACAGAAACATTAATGTCTATAATCAGACTCAGAGCAAGTCATTAATATGTCATTATTATACTTGAAACCCGTCCACCAGCCCTCATGATATATTACATTTACAGGGACAGGTAGGGTTAAGGTTAGCGTTACAACACCCTGCAACAAAAACAGCTGCACCCTGCGATAAATTTGAGGATGAGGGTTAAATGAGGCCAAAAGAGTCAATTAACAAACAGCGCTTGTCAACCAACCAGTCTTTCACACAGAAAAAAGAAGCGCCAAACTTCATTCTCTCACTATTTTATGAGATTTAATCTCACTCAGGACTCCGATCTTCCCTAAACTGAAAGGCTTCAGACGTGAGCGATAATATCGTCTTGTTGGTCCTAGATGGTTGTCAACGTCTGGTGGGTGTAACTGAGAGGAAATGATTTTTAAAAGTGCTAACAACCAGCTTTCTAACAAAGAACATGGAGACAGAGGAAAAGAGCCTGAAACAAGACAATACAAACATTATGAATAATGCCGGCGTTTACCACCTGTCTGTCCGCAAACTAAGAGTTTGACAGCCGGGGTGTTTGAAGAGAGTGAAGGTACTTTCTGTGTGAGGAGTACACACAGCAGCTCAGCTCTGCTCTGCCTCAGTGTGGCGTTAGATAACAGGTTATGCAACAATTGTTTCTGTTGCCACATGTAGATAAGAGCAGGTGATGGGTGTGTTTGGCTCAGATCACATGTAGGTGGTGCAGGAGTGTGGGAGGACAGTGTGGCAGTTGGAGGTCCTGGGACCTCAGGTTCTGATTTTTTGGATTGGTCGAGGTTCTTAGTTCCAGTAAAGGAAATTTGAATAATGTAGCATAAAATAATATTTCTGATAATGGTGTGCTTCAAACTCGGTGGATGTGTAGTTTCAAGAACTGGAACTGAAACTGGAACTCCGAATACGATCGCTTTCCCTTAATGTGCTTCCAGCCCGGTCCCAAATCTGATGAAAGCCTGCAACCAGAAAACCGTCCACATATTTTTTGTAATTCCTCTAAACTTGCGATTGTCAACATCATGGTTGCAACCCAGTCTCGGTCCCTGTGTTCATTGCAAAGCCGAAAAGATGTTATCTAATCTGAACCTAGCACAGATTGCTCTGCTGGCGCTGCTCGCTCTGATGGAGTTCTTTTGTGTCTGTCCACACAAGACAGATGATGTACATGAGAGTATTTTGGCTCATCAACAAAGACAAACAACTAGAGGAGGACTGGGAGAGCGCAGACCCTCACCAAGGCCCATGTCAACATACACCAGACTTCCTCTTAGTAAATGATCTGGATCTGTCCAATATTGAATAGGTTCATCCTTGGCTCATTCACCATCAAATTATGTGCAAATAGGTTTCAGTACTTTTTGGTGTGTAATCCCTGCTGAACAAACAAACAAACAAACAGAACCTCCTTGGTGGAGGTAACTACTGTATAATTACTGTAGTAAAATGATAGGAAACCAATAGAAGTCTGGAGGTCAAGAGCTAAAACTAGAAACTAGACATAGTGCTAACTTCAAACAGAACTTATTAACAGACAGTAATTAAAAATCTGTCTCCTCCTGCAGGAGGAAGAGGAGGAGGAGGAGGAGGAGGAGGAAGGAGACGGTGGAGGTGGAAGAGGTGGAGATCGTCAACGTCATACAGCAGAAGCCGATAGAAAAGATCCCCATCAAGGAGGTGCCCAGCGGCGAAGATGGACACGCGTTACTTCGGCGAGCTGCTGCCGACGTCTACAGGAAGAACTGCGACATCCACTCCTGCAATCTCCGAGCACGTGTCCAAGATCCGTGGACAGTAAGGAGAGCTAGCACACCTGGAGGTGAGGCGTCACAGGCAGGTGGTGTTTGTACTGGGGCCGCTTTCACAAAGATATTTCAGACTGGTCTGTAGTGCTGGGTCAGTCTTAATTTTGCTCATAGTCGAATGCAAGTAGAGTGTCTATTGTTCACTCTCTCCGGCTGAATTTCCCAGTAAAAACGTCAAAACGACAAACATTTTGCTGCTGGGGTAAACAGAGCTGAAGCGATGTTTTTCGGTTGGCCCTTTTTTTTTATTTAAAAAACGTCTTTAATTTTTCCAGAATTCATTTGCACCACAGTCCAGTTAAGATAGACAACGAACTAAACTGCCCCTGTAGCTGGTCTGGGCCTGGAATATCCCTGCAACAGGCGCCAATTTTCCCCTGCTTTCCTGTGGTTTCGTTGGGTGTGACAGTTTCATGTCAGATATCACTAAGTGTCCTAGTTCTATTATCTAGGGCAATAGCTAATAGATTCCTTCAATCAGCAGCCTGTGGGATATTGTCATGGAGAACAGACGCATGGTTTGGCGTAAG
>NW_019174295.1:1536323-1542138 GCF_002260705.1 Seriola dumerili | reverse complement strand
AGAAAGGAACCAGTTGAGGTGGTTCGGGCATCTGATTAGGAGCCTCCTGGCTGCCTTCCTCTGGAGTTTTCTAGGCTCATCTACATTGGAGGAGGCCCCGGGTAGACCCAGAACTCATATCTCATCTGGACAGGGAACGTCTCAGGATCCGCCAGGAGCTGGAAAACGTCACTGGGGAGAATTAAAATTTGAATCCTATCATGTAACCTTCTTCTAAAAACAGGTCTTAAATTCTTTCCTCATGTTCCGTCTTGTTCTTCAAACAAGTGATAAAAATCTGCCAGTGCAGGAAGAATTCTTTGTACTTTTTTTCAGTATAAATCAACATTTTTTCCCCCCTTGTATCTTTATATGTCTGCATTTCCCCCCCCCCCCCCCCCCACCCCCCACCCACACACCACACCGCGGCGGCAGACAACACACACAAAAGGCTGTGTAGTTAAGGTGACTCTTCTCTCTCCAATAACAACCTCTAGTGTTACTCAGTCACAGAGGCCTGAGAGCCTGGTCACTGACTACATATATATACACACACACACAACACCACCACACACACACACACACACACCACACACACACACACACACACACACACACACACACACACACACACACACAACACACACACACACAACACACACACACACACACAACACACACACACACACACACACACCACACACCACACACACACACACACACACAACCACACACACACACACACACACACACACACACACACACACACACACACACACAGAGAGGGCCTGACATGGTGAAGAGGTGATGTGATGATGTATTGGCTGTAGATATTGATTACTGGTCCTCTGGGTTCAGTCAGGTTCTCGGTGATGAGTCGTGTTTGTTTGTGTTTGAACAGGAAGTTGCTGCTCTGCTTTTTGTTTCCTTATTTGTCAACTTTTACCTGTAAATAACACCTGAGGTCATGTCACATGTAAACAGGGTCTGACTCCAGACAGGGAGAGGAACATGAAACTCAACCTCTTACTGTAGTTCTTCAGCTGGAGTGGCAACACTGGTTTGTTGCATGCAAGAGACTTCATGTGCATATTACCACCCTTTCACTACACAACGATTATAGATATTTAGGGCTGCAAAATAATGAATTTGTCATTGTCTTTTTAATTTTATGATCTGCTAATCTGCCGAATCTGAAATCTGCCATTTCAGTTCAAGATTGATGCAAAACAACTTTTATTTACAAAAAAAAAAAAACAAAAATCTCTTCCTTGGATCCAGGGCTGCTCTGTTACTCTATGGTGTCACTCTTTTCTAGGTCAGTCTACCTTTTATATAACACACACACACACACACACACACACACACGCTTCTGCTGCAACCCTAACCCACTGACCTCTCACTATGAGGTTGTTGTTTTCCTCCCTCAGCAGTATGAGCTCAGCTCTGCGGAGGGTTCCCTGGAATTTCACGTCTGCAGGTTAACTGCATGTTAAACTCTGTCAGAGTCGACCTGAGCATTTTTATCATGTTTCCTGATCCTAACGATAGTGGTGAGACCTTACTCACAGAATGAAACTCATAGAGAAGTGATTGGCAGAGTTCCAGCTCCGCAGAGAATGAACTCTTTTATTTTGGACACACCACATGCACATTAAGGTCAGACCGTTAACTTTACATAGCTCCATTGTCAGGAAATTCATTTTGGATATTCACGGTCTAAGGTCCAATATTTTTTACTAACATATGACAGTGGGATAAATGCTAACTTTAAGCACCAACTCATTGTCAGAACTGGAAGCTGCCGGTATGTCTGGTGAAAACGAGCCAGTCCTCCTCGACCTTCGTCTCCAGACTGCTTCAAGTCTTGTCTGTGGTCTCTACTCTCCCTTTCACTGCAGGAATGACAGGCATGTAACCGTGGCAGCCACAGCCCTGCAGCGCTGGGACACACCCACCTCCATGTGAGCACAGGTTCACATGTGTACACTTAACTTACCCTCCCTGTGTCTCTTCAGTTTGCATTAATGTTTAAGAATGAAGATAAAAGCTCCTGATGAAAAAAAGTCTTTGGTCCTGCTGTGAGGTTTGAACACCAGGTTTCCACCACTTTTCAATTCAAGTGGATATGTCTGGATAGAAAGAACACTTGTTTTAAGGGGCTTGAGTTCCCACTGACTGTGATTTAGTCAGGTTTGACTTGCAAAGGTAAACAACTGGCTTTTTAGCGCAGACAAAAGACGCATTCTTGTCCCTGAACAACATAACAGAGTTCCCAGCAGGAATCAAATTCCTAACAGCCCTCGTGTGTGTCACTTTGTGCTCACTGTGCGTTGACCCCCGTCTACAATACTTGAGCTTTTTTGGTTTCAGTGTTGGAATCAGACCTGTGATCTTTCAGGCCTTTTAGCTGCACCTCCGCCTGTTTTGTTCCTCCTTCCTGTAGCGTGTCCTTTCTTTCTCTTTCTTTCTTTTTTTTTTTCCAAATGTGAATGTAACTCCTGTGCCAGTGTTTCCTGGTAGTAGTGACATCATTGTTTAGCTCTTTCTGCTATTGACCCTGCTGCATGAGTCGTGGCTACGGGAGGTACAAAGGGCGCACTGTTTTCTGAACTACCAGTTATCAGGAACATCTAAAGTCTAAAGCAATTAGATACAAACAAAACAATCCTGCAATAAACCTTATGTTTAAGAACAAATAATGTGTTCAGTTTTTGCTGGCACTATATCAGGAGTGGTGGTGGTGACAGTGTTGACTGCATTATATCTATGGAATATAAGGAAATAGTGGAAAATCTCCATCACAATCACCAAGAGCACAAGCTGACAAAGATGTTCAGTTTACACTGATATAAAACACAGAAAATCAGCAATTCCACATTTGAAAAGCTGGAATTAGATGATTTGGCAGAGGCGGACAAACCCTCTCAGTACAATGAACCCTCCTCATACACAGTGTCAACAAAAAACTGAACATGATCTTGAAGTGCCGCCAGGCTCCGTGTGGGTCTTGGTGGCCCTCCAATGGCACAATAGTGTTTAACTTCTCTTGATGGGAAATTGTAGCTCCTGATCCCCCCCCCCCCCGGCTCCTGTGAATCTGTTTGATTGCTCAGCACAGTTTTGGATATTGAGAAGACGAGACATCAGACAAAGCTTTTCTTTGCAGAGGTGAAACCAGGAGAAAAAACCAAATAAAACAATGTAGGGCTAATTATCCAGCTGAACATGGATGACTTGTTCAGTTCAGAAAAGTACATTTCCTTGTCATTTGAGTAGCAAACTACTATCAGGATAATTTAGTGTTGCCATTACAAGTATTAACTGAAAATCCTGGATTTTATCTTAAGTGAAACTCTGCCTTCAAACTGGCTCAACGCTGGTTTTGCTTCAGGACAGAAGCTCTAGTTTTTTCATGCTGGGGAAAAAAAAAATCATGCACCTGTTTTATCTGAGCAATTAATTCAACAGAAACATTAATGTCTATAACAGACTCAGAGCAAGTCATTAATATGTCATTATTATATACTTGAAACCCGTCCACCAGCCCTCATGATATATTACATTTACAGGGACAGGTAGGGTTAAGGTTAGCGTTTACACACCCTGCAACAAAAACAGCTGCACCCTGCGATAAATTTTGAGGATGAGGGTTAAATGAGGCCAAAAGAGTCAATTAACAAACCAGGCTCTGTCAACCAACCAGTCTTTCACACAGAAAAAGAAAGCGCCAAACTTCATTCCTTCATATTTTATGAGATTTAATCTCACTCAGGACTCCGATCTTCCCTAAACTGAAAGGCTTCAGACGTGAGCGATAATATCGTCTTGTTGGTCCTAGATGGTTGTCAACGTCTGGTGGGTGTAACTGGAGAGGAAATGATTTTTATAAAGTGCTAACAACCAGCTTTCTAACAAAGAACATGGAGACAGAGGGAAAAGAGCCTGAAACAAGACAATACAAACATTATGAATAATGCCGGCGTTTACCACCTGTCTGTCCGCAAACTAAGAGTTTGACAGACGGGGTGTTTGAAGAGAGTGAAGGTACTTTCTGTGTGAGGAGTACACACAGCAGCTCAGCTCTGCTCTGCTCAGTGTGGCGTTAGATAACAGGTTATGCAACAATTGTTTCTGTTGCCACATGTAGATAAGAGCAGGTGATGGGTGTGTTTGGCTCAGATCACATGTAGGTGGTGCAGGAGTGGTGGAGGACAGTGTGGCAGTTGGAGGTCCTGGGACCTCAGGTTCTGATTTCTTGGATTGGTCGAGGTTCTTAGTTCCAGTTAAAGGAAATTGAATAATGTAGCATAAAATAATATTTCTGATAATGGTGTGCTTCAAAACTCGGTGGATGGGTAGTTTCAAGAACTGGAACTGAAACTGGAACTCCGAATACGATCGCTTTCCCTTAATGTGCTTCCAGCCCGGTCCCAAAATCTGATGAAAGCCTGCAACCAGAAAACCATCCACATATTTTTGTAATTCCTCTAAACTTGCGATTGTCAACATCATGGTTGCAACCCAGTCTCGGTCCCTGTGTTCATTGCAAAGCCGAAAAGATGTTATCTAATCTGAACCTAGCACAGATTGCTCTGCTGGCCGTGCTCGCTCTGATGGGAGTTCTTTTGTGTCTGTCCACACAAGACAGATGATGTACATGAGAGTATTTTGGCTCATCAACAAAGACAAACAACTAGAGGAGGACTGGGAGAGCGCAGACCTTCACCAAGGCCCATGTCAACATACACCAGACTTCCTCTTAGTAAATGATCTGGATCTGTCCCAATATTGAATAGGGTTCATCCTTGGCTCATTCACCATCAAATTATGTGCAAATAGGTTCCAGTACTTTTTGTGTGTTAATCCTGCTGACAAACAAACAAACAAACAGAAACTCCTTGGTGGAGGTAACTACTGTATAATTACTGTAGTAAAATGATAGGAAACCAATAGAAGTCTGGAGGTCAAGAGCTAAAACTAGAAACTAGACATAGTGCTAACTTCAAACAGAACTTATTAACAGACAGTAATTAAAAAATCTGTCTCCCTGCAGGAGGAAGAGGAGGAGGAGGAGGAGGAGGAGGAGGAGACGGTGGAGGTGGAGAGGTGGAGATCGTCAACGTCATACAGCAGAAGCCGATGAAAAGATCCCCATCACAGGAGGTGCCCAGCGGCGAAGATGGACACGCGTTACTTCGGCGAGCTGCTGGCCGACGTCTACAGGAAGAACTGCGACATCCACTCCTGCATCTCGAGCACGTGTCCAAGATCCGTGGACAGTAAGTGATAGAAGTTTACTCAGCACACCTGGAGGTGAGGCGTCAACAGGCAGGTGGTGTTTGTACTGGGGCCGCTTTCACAAAGATATTTCAGACTGGTCTGTAGTGCTGGTCCAGTCTTAATTTTGCTCATAGCGAATGCAAGTAGAGTGTCTATTGTTTTCACTCTTCGCTGAATTTCCCCAAGTAAAACCGTCAAAACGGAAAACATTTTGCTGCTGGGTAAACAGAGCTGAAGCGATTGTTTTTTTCGTTGGCCCTTTTTTTTATATTTAAAAACAGTCTTTAATTTTTTCCAGAATTCATGCACACAGTCCCAGCTTAAGATAGACAACGAACTAAACTGCCCCCTGTAGCTGTCTGGCCTGGATATCCTGCCAAACAGGCGCCAAGTTTTCCCTGCTTTCCTGTGGTTTCGGTTGGGTGTGAACAGTTTCATGTCAGATATCACTAAGTGTCTCAGTTCTATTATTCTGGCAAATAGCTAATAGATTTCCTGTCAAGCAGCAGCTGTGGGATATTGTCATGGAGACAGACGCATGGTTTGGCGTTAG
>NW_019174295.1:1485459-1536298 GCF_002260705.1 Seriola dumerili | reverse complement strand
GCGCATCCATCTCTTGACAATTCTCTCTCTCTCTCTCTCTCTCTCTCTCCCTATCTCTCTCTCTCTCTCTGAGGTGATAAGTGAGTGACTCTGGACCAAGTCTGGCAAATGTCCCAATATCCATTACAGTTAGAGAATAGACGAGCAAACATTACCCACCACCCACTGACGCAAACACATGTTCTCCACATATACACACACACACACACACACACACACACACACACACCCACACACACACACACACACACACACACACACACACAGAGAGGGCCTGACATGGTGAAGAGGTGATGTGATGATGTATTGGCTGTAGATATTGGATTACTGGTCCTCTGGGTTCAGTCAGGTTCTGGTGATGAGTGGTTCGTTTGTTTGTTTGTGTTTGAACAGGAAGTTGCTGCTCTGCTTTTTGTTTCCTTATTTGTCAACTTTTACCTGTAAATAACACCTGAGGTCATGTCACATGTAAACAGGGTCTGACTCCAGACAGGGAGAGGAACATGAAACTCAACCTCTTACTGTAGTTCTTCAGCTGGAGTGGCAACACTGGTTTTGTTGCATGCAAGAGACTTCATGTGCATATTACCACCCTTTCACTACACAACGATTATAGATATTTAGGGCTGCAAATAATGAATTTGTCATTGTCTTTTTAATTTATTGATCTGCTAATCTGCCGAATCTGAAATCTGCCATTTCAGTTCAAGATTGATGCAAAACAACTTTTATTTACAAAAAAAAAAAAACCAAAAATCTCTTCCTTGGATCCAGGGCTGCTCTGTTATCTCTATGGTGTCACTCTTTTCTAGGTCAGTCTACCTTTTATATACACACACACACACACACACACACACACGCTTCTACTGCAACCCTAACCCACTGACCTCTCACTATGAGGTTGTTGTTTTCCTCCCTCAGCAGTATGAGCTCAGCTCTGCGGAGGTTCCCTGGAATTTCACGTCTGCAGGTTAACTGCATGTTAAACTCTGTCAGAGTCGACCTGAGGCATTTTTATCATGTTTCCTGATCCTAACGATAGTGGTGAGACCTTACTCACAGAATGAAACTCATAGAGAAGTGATTGGCAGAGTTCCAGCTCCGCAGAGAATGAACTCTTTTATTTTGGACACACCACATGCACATTAAGGTCAGACCGTTAACTTTACATAGCTCCATTGTCAGGAAATTCATTTTGGATATTCACGGTCTAAGGTCCAATATTTTTTACTAACATATGACAGTGGGATAAATGCTAACTTTAAGCACCAACTCATTGTCAGAACTGGAAGCTGCCGGTATGTCTGGTGAAAACGAGCCAGTCCTCCTCGACCTTCGTCTCCAGACTGCTTCAGGTCTTGTCTGTGGTCTCTACTCTCCCTTTCACTGCAGGAATGACAGGCATGTAACCGTGGCAGCCACAGCCCTGCAGCGCTGGGACACACCCACCTCCATGTGAGCACAGGCTTCACATGTGTACACTTAACTTACCCTCCCTGTGTCTCTTCAGTTTGCATTTAATGTTTAAGAATGAAGATAAAAGCTCCTGATGAAAAAAAGTCTTTGGTCCTGCTGTGAGGTTTGAACACCAGGTTTCCACCACTTTTCAATTCAAGTGGATATGTCTGGATAGAAAGAACACTTGTTTTAAGGGGCTTGAGTTCCCACTGACTGTGATTTAGTCAGGTTTGACTTGCAAAGGTAAAACACTGGCTTTTTAGGCGCAGACAAAAGACGCATTCTTGTCCCTGAACAACATAACAGGTTCCCAGCAGGAATCAAATTCCTAACAGCCTCTTGTAGTGTCACTTTGTGCTCACTGTGGCGTTGACCCCCGTCTACAATACTTGAGCTTGTTTTGGTTTCAGTGTTGGAATCAGACCTGTGATCTTTCAGGCCTTTTAGCTGCACCTCCGCCTGTTTTGTTCCTCCTTCCTGTAGCGTTTCCTTTCTTTCTTTCTTTCTTTTTTTTTTTCCAATGTGAATGTAACTCCTGTGCCAGTGTTTCCTGGTAGTAGTGACATCATTGTTTAGTCTTTCTGCTATTGACCCTGCTGCATGAGTCGTGGCTACGGGAGGTACAAAGGGCCACTGTTTTCTGAACTACCAGTTTATCAGGAACATCTAAAGTCTAAAGCAATTAGATACAAACAAAACAATCCTGCAATAAACCTTATGTTTAAGAACAATATAATGTTCAGTTTTTGCTGGCACTATATCAGGAGTGGTGGTGGTGACATGTTTGACTGCATTATATCTATGAAATATAAGGAAATAGTGGAAAATCTCCATCACAATCACCAAGAGCACAAGCTGACAAAGATGTTCAGTTTACACTGATATAAAACACAGAAAATCAGCAATTCCTCACATTTGAAAAGCTGGAATTAGATGATTTTTGGCAGAGGCGGACAAACCCTCTCAGTACAATGAACCCTCCTCATACACAGTGTCAACAAAAACTGAACATGATCTTGAAGTGCCGCCAGGCTCCGTGTGGGTCTTGGTGGCCCTCCAATGGCACAATAGTGTTTAACTTCTCTTGATGGGAAATTGTAGCTCCTGATCCCCCCCCCACCCCGGCTCCTGTGGAATCTGGTTTGATTGCTCAGCACAGTTTTGGATATTTGAGAAGACGAGACATCAGACAAAGCTTTTCTTTGCCAGAGGTGAAACCAGGATAAAAAACCAAATAAAACAATGTAGGCTAATTTATCCAGCTGAACATGGATGACTTGTTCAGTTCAGAAAGATACATTTCCTTGTCATTTGAGTAGCAAACTACTATCAGGATAATTTAGTGTTGCCATTACAAGTATTAACTGAAAATCCTGGATTTTATCTTAAGTGAAACTCTGCCTTCAACTGGCTCAACGCTGGTTTTGCTTCAGGACAGAAGCTCTAGTTTTTCATGCTGGGGAAAAAAAAAAATCATGCACCTGCTTTTATCTGAGCAATTAATTCAACAGAAACATTAATGTCTATAATCAGACTCAGAGCAAGTCATTAATATGTCATTATTATACTTGAAACCCGTCCACCAGCCCTCATGATATATTACATTTACAGGGACAGGTAGGGTTAAGGTTAGCGTTACACACCCTGCAACAAAAACAGCTGCACCCTGCGATAAATTTGAGGATGAGGGTTAAATGAGGCCAAAAGAGTCAATTAACAAACAGGCTTGTCAACCAACCAGTCTTTCACACAGAAAAAGAAGCGCCAAACTTCATTCCTCACTATTTATGAGATTTAATCTCACTCAGGACTCCGATCTTCCCTAAACTGAAAGGCTTCAGACGTGAGCGATAATATCGTCTTGTTGGTCCTAGATGGTTGTCAACGTCTGGTGGGTGTAACTGAGAGGAAATGATTTTTAAAGTGCTAACAACCAGCTTTCTAACAAAGAACATGGAGACAGAGGAAAAGAGCCTGAAACAAGACAATACAAACATTATGAATAATGCCGGCGTTTACCACCTGTCTGTCCGCAAACTAAGAGTTTGACAGACGGGGTGTTTGAAGAGAGTGAAGGTACTTTCTGTGTGAGGAGTACACACAGCAGCTCAGCTCTGCTCTGCTCAGTGTGGCGTTAGATAACAGGTTATGCAACAATTGTTTCTGTTGCCACATGTAGATAAGAGCAGGTGATGGGTGTGTTTGGCTCAGATCACATGTAGGTGGTGCAGGAGTGTGGGAGGACAGTGTGGCAGTTGGAGGTCCTGGGACCTCAGGTTCTGATTTTCTTGGATTGGTCGAGGTTCTTTAGTTCCAGTAAAGGAAATTTGAATAATGTAGCATAAAATAATATTTCTGATAATGGTGTGCTTCAAACTCGGTGGATGTGTAGTTTCAAGAACTGGAACTGAAACTGGAACTCCGAATACGATCGCTTTCCCTTAATGTGCTTCCAGCCCGGTCCCAAAATCTGATGAAAGCCTGCAACCAGAAAACCGTCCACATATTTTTGTAATTCCTCTAAACTTGCGATTGTCAACATCATGGTTGCAACCCAGTCTCGGTCCCTGTGTTCATTGCAAAGCCGAAAAGATGTTATCTAATCTGAACCTAGCACAGATTGCTCTGCTGGCGCTGCTCGCTCTGATGGGAGTTCTTTTGTGTCTGTCCACACAAGACAGATGATGTACATGAGAGTATTTTGGCTCATCAACAAAGACAAACAACTAGAGGAGGACTGGGAGAGCGCAGACCTTCACCAAGGCCCATGTCAACATACACCAGACTTCCTCTTAGTAAATGATCTGGATCTGTCCCAATATTGAATAGGTTCATCCTTGGCTCATTCACCATCAAATTATGTGCAAATAGGTTCAGTACTTTTTGTGTGTAATCCTGCTGACAAACAAACAAACAAACAGAACCTCCTTGGTGGAGGTAATACTGTATAATTACTGTAGTAAAATGATAGGAAACCAATAGAAGTCTGGAGGTCAAGAGCTAAAACTAGAAACTAGACATAGTGCTAACTTCAAACAGAACTTATTAACAGACAGTAATTAAAAATCTGTCTCCCTGCAGGAGGAAGAGGAGGAGGAGGAGGAGGAGGAGGAGGAGACGGTGGAGGTGGAAGAGGTGGAGATCGTCAACGTCATACAGCAGAAGCCGATAGAAAAGATCCCCATCAAGGAGGTGCCCCAGCCGGCGAAGATGGACACGCGTTACTTCGGCGAGCTGCTGGCCGACGTCTACAGGAAGAACTGCGACATCCACTCCTGCATCTCCGAGCACGTGTCCAAGATCCGTGGACAGTAAGTGATAGAAGTTACTCAGCACACCTGGAGGTGAGGCGTCACAGGCAGGTGGTGTTTGTACTGGGGCCGCTTTCACAAAGATATTTCAGACTGGTCTGTAGTGCTGGTCCAGTCTTAATTTTGCTCATAGTCGAATGCAAGTCAGAGTGTCTATTGTTTCACTCTTCGCTGAATTTCCCAAGTAAAACGTCAAACGACAAACATTTGCTGCTGGGGTAAACAGAGCTGAGCGATTGTTTTTCGGTTGGCCATTTTTTTTTATTTTAAAAAAAGTCTTAATTTTCCCAGAATTCATTGCACCACAGTCCAGCTTAAGATAGACAAGAACTAAACTGCCCCTGTAGCTGGTCTGGGCCTGGATATCCTGCCACAGGCGCCAATTTTCCTGCTTTCCTGTGGTTTCGTTGGGTGTGAACAGTTTCATGTCAGATATCACTAACGGTCTAGTTCTATTATCCTGGCAAATAGGCTAATAGATTCCTCGTCAGCAGCTGTGGGATATTGTCATGGAGACAGACGCATGGTTTGGCGTTAGTATCCTGAGCAGCAAGCTCCAACAGGTCTGAGGCGAGTTTCGGTTGATTTCCTGCCCTTGTAATTGCTGCAGTTTCTTACCTCACACTGGTTCTGCAGACTCTGCAGGTCCGGTCCTGAATCAGACACCAGCCACAAAGTCTTAATCCTCCAAATCCCATGAAAAGACCAAACCAACAACGAATGTATCCGACTACCAGAGGCCTCATTTATAAAACAGTGCATGGGATTCAAACTAAAAGTGTTCCTCTTGTAAATCACAAAGAACTTGCGCGCACATGGATCAGCCTCATATCCCGTCCTCCATACGCCCACTTTCAAACCTCAATGCAAAGCACCTCATGAATCCTGATGCATATAAATGATGGTTCTTATGGTTATTTACGATCCTGACATCCACCTCAACCACAAGCACGAGGTGGATCAAGGACATTTTGTTTGGTGGGAGGCCAGGAGGCAGGCCGATCCGCTGTGCCATATTTTGCCAAACAGCACACGCCCTGACAATCTGGCAGACTCTTTTTGGCACGAGCGCGGGCATCATTGTAGCGTATATCCTCTAAATGGGGTGAGCAGCCACAGCCTGGGGCAGGGTGGGGGTGGCCATTGTCACCTGCAGGTTATATAACAGAGTAATTGTACAAGGAACAAGATGTATCGACTACTCATTTTAATAATCCCGTCCAAAACTGCAGGCATTATTGAACTCAGGGAGGATGTAATATTTCAGACCTAGGACGAACAGGTAAACATTATGTAGTGTGTGTGTGACACACACACATTTTTGTCCTCACAAAATGATAAATACATAAAACACACCCACCTCTGTCTCAGTGTCTGGTTGAGACCCTGTTGACTTAAGACTCTGAGTCATGGAGACACAATCAGTGAACCCTGTACTCTCAAACACACACCGTCAAACACGCTCGCACACACGCACACGCACACACACGTCTCAGGTCTGTTCCAGTCATGTTGTCGCTCTCTCATCCTCATTGTTTGTCTTTCCTCTCTGTGTTACAGGAAACACAAGCTGGATCTCAGTGACTACAAGGTGAGAAACAGACCTGCATCACTCACATCTGATAAATAAATCTGCGAACACAAACAACTTCATCACTAAACTAGGAATGCAAAAACAAACGGATGGAGAAACAAACAACAGCACTTTAATGTTTAATGGCTCAATGTTAGAACATTTTCTCACCTTTGTTTAGATGTTTGATTCTTTGTGTGTTTGCTCCAGTAGTTTAGGCACCAAACACTTTCTCAACAGTACAAGTAATCCATTCAGATGTGTGGAAATTTACACAAAAAGAAAAGATTTCTCTTCATTCTCCAATGGTGTGATTTTACTCAGTTGTTTTACTTGTGTGTTCAGGTGGAGAGAGAGGAGGTGGAGGCTTTGATTCCCAAAGGAACCACTGAACTGACCAAACAACAAATCCGCTACCTGCTGCAGGTGAGTGACAGATTAGACACACTTACCTATCAGACCAGTGTCTGAGACACACACACGCACGCACGCACGCACGCACGCACGCACGCACACACGCACACACGCACACACACACACACACGAAGAGTGTGCACGCTGAACCTTGAACCCTTTTGACTGTTTTCAAAATCTTAAAATCTTTCATCATTTTCCTTTTTAAAATTTTTTATATTTTGCTCTGATTTGAATCACTGTTATTTATTATTTATTATTCAGTTGCTTTATCTTTAACATGCGTGTCTCTTTGTCTGGGCAAACTTTATTATATTAACACATGGTTTATAATGCAGACTAGCAGTTTATTATTTATTTGTAATTTTCAACTGTTTATCAGTGCATTTATCAGTAATGAATGAAGAATAACAAAGCATAGCTTTAATATAGAATCATATATAATGATATATCATTACAGAACAAAGCCTTCACAGTGTGTTATAAAGAATTTATTATTTATAACTCTGTATACACGTGTACATATAATTCCCAGGCTGGTTTAAAATTGTTTAGCAATGTATTTAAAACTAATTATCTATGATTACAACTCCCAACACCCATCAGCTGTTTATATTCCAGTAATGGATGCTTAATGGGATGAGTAATAAAGGAGGAGTTATATGATGAACACAAATGTTGGTATTTATATTTTGTTTACAACCATTTAATAATCTGTTATAAACCATTAATTTTATGCTGCTTATTAATGCCAAATAGGGAGGTGTGGTTAAAGTCATTTATTCATTAATGACTGTGTGTGTGTGTGTGTGTGTGTGTGTTTCTGCGTCAGACTCGTCTCACTGCTGATAAGAGCATGCGTCTGCTGCTGTCCACCTTCAGCAGTCTGAGAGAGGAGCTCCTCCACATGTCCGAGGACCTGCGGGTAAGAGCTGCAGGAAGAACATCCCCGTCTGAAGAAATGCTGAGAGAGTTTAGTTAGGTCCTTGTTTTTGTCACCATGACGTAGATTTTAACACCAGGGTTTAAACATCTCAGTAAACAGGGGAAATATAATCATTACAGTTCAGTGTAGAACTGTGTGTGTGTGTGTGTGTGTGTGTGTGTGTGTGTGTGTGTGTGTGTGTGTGTGTGTGTGGTCCAGCCGTCGACTCTTAACAGTAACTCGATCTTCCAAAGAAGCTGGATCCTCCGCTTTGACAAGACAAGACAAGAAACGCGACCAAACTGCTCCAGAAATTTACCACAAAGATTAAAGAAGGGAAGAGTAGTTGACAATAGTTATTTGCTTCTTTATTATACTGTAGTAGCACTCATGGACCTTCACTTATGTGACAGTAATAATACCACAATATAAATACTTTGATTCAAGTAAAAATCCTGCATTCAAAAGAACATTCATGTCGTACACACGATGGACGTAAAATGGATCCACAGCAGTTAGAGAGAGGCGGGAACAGCGTGTCTCCACAGCCTGTGCCATGAGCTGTTCACGGTCGTGTGAGTTAATGAAATGCTTTAAATGACACCAGACATGTTCAGGCTTCAGGCCAGAGAATAACAGCTCATTTCTACCAGTGTCAATGAGGTGGAGCCTTTTTATCTTATTGTGTGTTTGCATTTCCGAAAAACAATTAGCAGCTCAAACAGAACAAAACTGAACAAATAGATAAAAAGATAAAAAGATTGTTGTTGTTTATATCTTATATATATTTAATCTTTTATAATGTTTTCTTCTTCTTCTTATGATACAGAATGTACAATAGTAGAGGAAATCAATAGGAAATATCTGATTGTTCGACTTTTAAAACACGTACCAGCGTCTTACCGTTACCATGGAGATGCGAGTGATTCCCTCTGCCTGTCTCTCGTGTCGCAGCGTCTGGAGAGTGAGAAGGAGTCACTGGAGAGAGACCTGAGTTTCAAAGCAGACCAGGCCCGGCAGTATGACAGCCTCCTGGAGGCCGTGCGAGAAAACAACAGACAGCTCCAGGTACAGTACACCTGTCTGTACTTACTAAAGAAAGAAGTAGTGCATTACTATAATGGCAGTAACTTCTCCTGTAACATTACAGAGAAACAGTTCTTATCTAAACTTTAACTGCAGTGTCATACTCAGAGTCTGAATTTGATCCTGTATGATTAAAAATGAAATAAATAGTACATACATATAATAATAATACAGCATCCAAAATCACCAAAAAATGGACATTATAACCTTCGTGCGTGTGTGTGTGTGTGTGTGTGCGTGCGTGCGTGCGTGCGTGTCGTTCTCCAGCTGTCTCTGAAGGAAACCTGCACATCCCAGCGCTCCCTGGAGAGTCAGCTGCTGAGCACCCGAAACACCGACTCCAGCCGTGAGTTCAAGATCAGAGAGCTGGAGGGAAGGATGAGAGCGATGGAGAAGGAGAACGAGCTGCTCCGACAGAAGGTAAAGCACCACCCGTCCCACCTCCTCTGTCTCTTCCAAATATACATCCACCTGGAAAAATAGACCTCAGAAGTTGTCGGTTTTGTCATGTATGTCATATTTAAGTGCTGAACCAATCTGAAGTTTCTTTGATCTAAACAGTGACTCATAAATAAAGTTACATGATATAAAAATGTGCTCACACGTCTGGGTTTGGTATCACAGTGCAGGTAAAACCAGTATGCTCTTTGATCACCGACTGCGGTTACATTGAACTTTACGAGCCAAATTCTTTTTCCTTCATGAAATAAATCAGTCAGCATGAGGTTGAAGTTCTAACATGACTGCTTAACAAAATGATCAGGAAAAAAAAACTCCCCACACCGATAGAGACATGTGTGAGGTGTTTGGCAGCGTGATTTGGAAAATATAAAATTCATGTGGGAGAGTACGAGCAGAAGGAATATCCGTATGAATGGAGTTAAAGTGACAGTAGATGATGCTGGAAGGTGATGATTTATGTGACAAAACCCATCTGAAATACATAAATCTTCATGAGGAGGATGAGATGAATAATGAATATTGAGATTTAAAAAAAGAAAATGAGAAAATCAGGAGGCAGGTAATATCAACGCTGCGACAATGATGTGATGATTCTCTTTCTTCCTCTGTTTCTTCCTCGTCCTCCTGTGCTTCAGCTCGCAGGCCAGAGCAGCAGCTCCACCCTGCACATCAAGACAGAGGAGCTGTCACGTCAGTACAAAGAGCAGCTCAGCTCCATCAGACAAGAGAAAGACCAGGAGATACAGAGGCTGAGGGTGAGACTGAGACAAGACCACAATGTAACATACAAAAGACTGAAAACGCCGTTTTGAATTCCCTCTGGGGTCTAACAGATCAGATCTGAAGGCAGAATATTCTCATTTACATACTTGAAACGTTCCTCGTCCCTCTGTGCTCTGCCTCCAGACCCAGATAACACGAGTCCAGACGGAGGTCACCGGTGACAGGTCGTCCTCAGAGAAGAGTCTCCAGCTGAGGATCTCGGAGCTGCTCGCCACGCTGGAGCAGCGGCAGAGCACCATCACCCGGCAGGAGGAGGTCTGCAACACGACACGCCAACACTGTCTCTCTTGTTGTTACAGTCGACTAATTCACAGAGGCTCAGGGAGAGAATTAAGTTGAATATGAAAATATGATAACCATAAAGGTATCACTTACTAAACTCTGAATGAACGTGTGTGTGTGTGTGTGTGTGTGTGTGTGTGTGTGTGTGTGTGTGTATGTGTATATGTGTAGTCATGCAAAAAGAAACACGTGACCTACCTGGAATGAAGCGTATAAATAAAAACCAAGCCACCAAGTTTGCTGTTACAGAAATACTTGTACACCTGATCCAGGCTTGTGTCATGACTTAATTTATGTCACTGATCGGTTTTCAGGTCCAACTGCATTCTGACCGTTGTTTGAGCAGCGTCTCTGCAGAAGCAGATTGTCAGTTAATTCAACCTCAGGAATGTTTTTTCACCTCAGGGTGCTGGCGTCAAATACCTAGGTTACAGTTTCTCACACACACAAAGGGCAGCAGCAATGGTTTTAAGATGAAGTTAATTTGCATTTAAGTGGAGAGGGGAAGCCGAAGGGAAAAATGTGAGAGGAAAAATAAGTCGGCTTCTCTGATACAGATTATAAAACCAAGATAACGAGATAATACAAAATGACAAAGGAAATAAATGTGGATGCAACGTTTTAGTGAGTAGTAGTTATTTTAGTCACACTGTACTTGTCCCCTCCGTTGACCTTTGACCTCTTGTGACCCTCAGGAGATCAGGAGGCTGATGCTCGAGAAGAACGATAGCGCCAAGAACCAAGTCACCAAGACCATCATCACCAAGAGGTACAAACTGTCAGATTACACGTATGACCAGATTACATGTTCTACACTGTGCTATAGAGCTGAAATAAATCTATTAGTTAGCTATTCTGATAATCAATAACTGTTTAACTAAGGGTTAAACGTAGATGCATTTCCTTGTCTTAACCTCATAGTAAACTATAAATCATAAAAGATAAAAAATAAAACTTTCATTAGGTAGTTGCTGGTAGTCAGGCTGAAATTACTGTAAGGAAATAAACAAAATGTTAGTTTGAGACATACCTGAACGTGTGTGTGTGTGTGTGTGTGTGTGTGTGTGTGTGTGTGTGTGTGTGTGTGTGTGTGTGTGTGTGTGTGTGTGTGTTTAGGTACAGGAACCAGTACCCCATCCTTGGCCTGCTCAGCGATGACTACCAGGCCACTTCACCCGTCAAAGAGGCCAAGACCATCATCATCGAGAAAACTGGAGAGATGATCAAACAGGTAAAAACAGGAAGGTAGAGGTTCGTTGTAAAAGCAGGTCACACAAGGACGTGTCCGACCTGCTCGGTCTTTCTCCTTAATACTGCAGCAGAAGTTCAGCACTGCTGCTGTCTGAGTGACGCCTGTGTTAATTTATGAGTCCACGTGCTAAATTCTGTCCCCGCCGACTGGTAACACAGACGACCTTCGCCGAGTCGCACCACATTCAACACTGACATAATGAAGGGTGGGACCCAGAGGCCAGAGCTCAGGGTGATGGTGAAGGTTATAACTCCATGCACAATGTAATACTATAATAATAAATTATTACAGAAAAGAAAAAAGAATTACAAAGTGGAGTTACTCTCAAAAATGTATTGTGCTTAATTTCCAGTGGTTTGTAGGTTTATTTGAGAGATGAGTTTTGGGGGAGGGATTAACAGCAACTGCAAAGGTTTGAATACTCCTTTAAAAGGTGTAAATTATTGTGTCTGGATGAATAGAATATTATAAAACTAAACGGTATATTACCGAGTTAGCCTTAAAATACAGCAATAACAACCGTTTTAGCCCAAAACAAAACAAAACATATAAAGATGGCTGCAGCAAAACCTTCATATTAGCAGAGCTGAACGATACGAGTCGAATGTGACATTAAAAACTTTATTGCTTGACAACTGAACAAATTCTGTGCCGTCCAGACAGTTTTATATCCTGGTATTGAGATCACACTGCCTTGACAGGACTGTAAGGGACCTTTGTTTACTGGTAAATTAGGGACTGGTTTGTTATCAGATGAACTGGCGCCACCTTCTGATTTAAAAGGTGCCACTGCAGACATTTCTACTCGAGATGTTCGGGTGGAAGTTTGTGATTCGACACTATAAAACTGGTGTTTTATGTCACATGATTCATTGGTAGTTGAATAATATTTGAAATAATGTACAGTCGCTATTATTCTATTGCAACATACAGTCTGGACAGGATTATTGAAGGACTGGAAATATTCTGGGAAAAAAAATACTTGAATTGACTCATAATTCCAACTTGGCTGACTTTTATCTGAGCTGTGAAGTTTCTATACATGTCCTACATTCATTAAATTTAACCATTACAGTTGGTACTTTGAAGATCTGATACTAAGAGTATAAGGTTCAGTGTAAAATAAATAATAAAACTGCACTGCAGCCCTAGTATCTTCTTTGAATCCTAATGTGCGCTCTGAGATCAGCCAGGAAAACTTTCTGAATCGTTCCTGACTCTGAGGTGCGAAACAGGAAATTATGAGTTAGAAGTTTCCAATTTCCTACATGTTTAAATGCAGCATAATGTGTGTGCATCATCCACACATTGCTTGAGGTGTTGTGCTCTGCTTGTTGTCCATGACGGTGGGAAATGGTCTACGTGCTGTTTTGTCTTTGTCTACTGTCCAGACATCATCTTTTCTTTTCTTTTCTTTTTTTTTTTAAGCTTGTAATTTGTACGAAAACATAACAACAACTTGTGTTTTGTTTATTTCGAAACAGGAAATCATTACAACCCCTTAAAAGACACACTGCTTCTCTCCGACAGGAATGATTGAACGACAAGAAGATGGCGACAACCCCCCCCCCCCTCCCCCAACAACACCTTGCATGCCCGCCCCTCCCCCCTTCCCCCTCCCTCCCCTCCCCTCCCCTCCCTCATCCTCAGGGCTCCCAGGGTTGGTGCTGGTTGAAATCTCCCCTCTTACATTATGATTTGGGATCACTGATTTAGATCTTCGGTTTGACCAAATTGGGCTTGTTTGGGGTGACTTTTGTGTTTTAATAAAAAAAAAAATTAAAAAAATTAAAAATGGGAACAGTTAAAATCTGATCTTTTCAGACTATACTACAGCCAGTCGGCTGTGCAGTGGATTCAAGTTGCATCGATGTTGCAATAAATGACAACTGGGAACTGGGCGAGGTTTGAGCTGAACGGAAGACGGCCGTTTTAAAAAAAGAAAAGAAAAGCTGAGATTATGTATTTGACATGAATTTTCACACCTTCATTATTTTATTCTGCTTGATTAAGTAAAAGTTTAATGTCAAAAACATCTCAACAAATGTCACAATTAACCAATTAAAACATTGTCTGTCTCCCAAACTGACTACTACACTAAATGTCGTTTGAGAAACACTAAAATAAAAACATACCCTAACACACTTATTGCTAATGATCTCTCACCAGAACTGACTGTATCACTAACACAATTCATACACAGTATTTCTATGAGGAATAGAATATGACAAGGTAAATACACTACTATATGGCTCTCCGCAGTAGGGTTGGGAAATGTGTGGAATTCATATTGCTCATGATGGAATCACTAAACAGGTGATTCTGTGATATACTGCAAGACAGTCATCTGTGATACATTACAGTGTGCGCACCTGAAGAGGACACCATTCATAAAATGGCAGAATATGTGTTAAAAAAATATATATATATATTTGCTGCTAGCTTAGTTGCTCATAGTTGTGCATGGACAAAATGAGATTAAAGTGAGGCACAACATCAAACTGTCAGGAAGTGGAACAGTTCGATATTCTGGAGTAAAAGACTAAAAAAAAAACAGAAAGTTGTAGCTGTCTCAGTATCACAGAGACCGTGTTGCGATATATTGCTGTTCTAATTCTTTGTCCCATCCCTACTTGCAGATGAGCTAATGAGCTACAGTAAGGCTGCATTTGGCTCCACATGGATGTTTGTCTTCCCTCATTTAAAATGTCTGACGTCACATGTATTTTATCATCCCTGGTAGTATAAACCCGCTGAAACAACACAATGGCGATTATGTAGGACACACTGTATAGAATTAATATATAGTATGGACAAGCCATGTGAAGCAAAAGGTAATATCCTCCCTGCCAGCATGAAGTATATCAAACAGCAAGGTGATGTCACACAGGTTAGGTGCTGCGCTGTAGATGTGCTATGGCAAAGAATCCTGTGCACAAATACAGCTAGGTATCATTTTACATCTAATACCAGTGTCCATTCAATGCCTGAGTTTTGGTACCAACATAAAAACTATATGTTTCTCAGTCTCCCACTTTGACCAGTATCAAAGTTCCATTTAACAAAAGGATCCAAAGTTCTCAAATGTTAAACACAAACAACTGAGCAAGAACTTACTTTGTGGAAATTGGAAATTATTATTCACAACAGTAAATGTCTGAGTAAAGAAAAAGTCAACCCGACTACAAAGTTGAGCAATGCCAACTGTAGCTACTTGAAAGTTGTTGCTACACGCTGCTACAGCCCTACAAGTTTAAGTCAGAGTTTAAAAAAGTTTCATCATCAGCTTAGGGCTTACGTCTCGTATTTCACCACTAGGGGGAGTCACTAACGGGAAGACAGTGTGTTAATGTGGAACCAAATGCTGCCTGTGCAACTAAAACAGTGCTGTCCCAGCTTCTAGTTGTCACTAATGCACGTTGAGCCCAGACTGGTACCATCTAGCATGTAGCATGAGACCCTCCGCAAAGCCACCACAGCCATGCTAGCCCAGGGGAAGAGGAAGTGTATTCCTACTCTGCATGTAAATATTTATATATTATTAAGACGGGCATGCTAAGTGAATGTTTTCTCCAATGTGACTGTAGAGCAGCCCTCCTGCAATACGGTTTGAGGAACATTTGAGGAATGTTCTGATCGGGTAGATTGTTTTTCTCTTGTGTTAAATGGTAGTTTGTATCTGTATCTCATGTGTTTGTATATGACAGTGAGATCTGGGTCGGGAGTTGTGTGATGTCTCACATCCATGAGAGGAAGTGCGAGCCTGCGCCGACTCCCATGGGTGTGATGCATCGCAGTGGGCGGGGTGGGGGCTGTAACTGGATGTATGGAGCTGGAGCATGATTTAATGGGGGTTTTTATGATGGTGGAAGAAAATGTTAAAGCACAATATTATGTTAAGTGTATAGTGAGTTTTTCCTCTTCCTGAGTTTTCCTGGTTGCCTCTGTTCAGGCTTTGTGTCCACCGGGTGCTCGTCTTTAAGGCGCTGCAGCCTGTTTTACCAGATGACTCACAGACCGACTTTAAACTAGTTGAACATAAAGCGGTTGCTACACTGCAGATAGTTCTGTTTTGATGAAGTAGTAAGGATGTAATGGCTTTATATGTACAGGACATTTATTACCAGCAACAGCTAAAAATATTTGTAAGTGAGGAATCAACAATCAACAAATTCTCAGCATATTTTTCTCTTTTCTATTCGTCAGTTGTCTCTCTGCTTCAGTTTGACAAACACACAACTTTCAACATGTGCTTCAATATGCTGTCTATTTGTATTTTCTCTAGTGCATGTAGACATGTTTAATTCCTATAAACAGAAGTTCCAACAACGCATGAACTGTACCCTTAGTTTAACCACGAGCAGGGTAAAAAAACTTTGTTTCTTCTCATGTAGTTTTCACAAAGCCTCCTGCAAACTGTTTGTGTACGTTACAGACTTGCATGACTGTACTTTTAGTAGGGCTGGGCATCGAGCTTCGATACTTTTATGGAGCGATACTATCGAGGATTTAAAAAGTGTCCCTGTCATTTTATACCAAATTTTGAGTAAGTGAGTAAATCTCAATAAGCATGCAGCGTGCTTGGATCATGATCTAATAATGCTTGTGATCGGCTTTTTATTTACACATACACATTTGAGTTTGTGAAGAGACCTTTGTTTTTGTTAAAATGGATTTGATAAAATTGGCATATCGTTAAGAAAAGATATCGAGGTCAAGGTATCGGTATCAGTACAGGTATCAAAGATTATTGAACGATACCCAGCCCTAAGGACAGAGTAGTTGTGGTTGTTGTTGTTTTTGTGTATTGGAGTCATTATTTGATTTACTGCTGGTGGGGGATTAGCATGAGTTTTAAGATGTAACTAAAATTTTTGTGCAACAGATAAAAACGTTACATGCATACTTACGATACATTTACTGTAAATGGTTTAACAGGCTGCAGCACCATTAAAAACATCTTATTTAACAAGCACCACGCTTCACAAACAAGTATCAGCCACACTGCACAGCCATTCCCCCCGAAACTTCTCATGAACAGTTGTGACAAATGAGCCACCCGGTGGACACAGAGGCAAATCTCTGTAGGACTCCTGCAAAATGATTTTGATTATTGTGGAACTTCAAGTGCCTTATTGTTGTTTATCATGTTAGCAAGGTAATGTTAAGTAAGCATCAGCGTTTGGTTGTGAATAATATCTGGTCATTTTTAAACATTTTTGGCAGCGTCGGACCATTTGCTTGCTACGTGGGTAATCGCTGAGAAAACTAAACACTGCCTTTCTTTGTCTGCAAAGGGATAATTTATACACTGAGCTAAATTACCTGGTTGTAGCTAATCTGCAAATAGATATCTCTACATATATTTTTGTAATGCAAAAAGATTTTCTTTATTTTCCAGTCCAAGAGGCTTCGGCCCGCTCTCCTGGCTACACGGCCTCAGTCCTTTTCAATGAGAACTGTTTGAGCTGTTATGGATCGTGATTAAAATCAATAATGTGTCTTTGCATAAGTTCTCTTGTTTTTCTTTTTACTTACTGTTACAGCATGATGCACAATCAACATCAACATGGTCATGTTAAAGGGTCAGTTACGGGTCATTATGTGTCTTTATATTCGTATGCATTTCCTTCTTGTTGTTTGTGTCTATTTCCTTTCTATGTAAGAAAATAATCCTAGGTAGCTAGCTTTAAAAATTTCAGCTGCATCTCACCCAAGTCTATTCCACTAAATGAAGACCATTGAATGTGGTGAAAAGCCCACAAGAGCAAGTAAGTTGACCTTTAAAAAGGAGCTATTTAGTAAGTTTGGGTATTGACACATAGCATCACGTTAGCAGTAACAGCTGTTTACTTATCAGTCTAGAAGAAATGTTGCAAGTTCAGCAACAAACTTCATTCCTTCACTCACCAAGAGCTGTCTCCAGTGGTGGAAAGCCACCCTCTTGTTTTGCTTATATTTCTCTGACTTCTTTTCTTCTACTGAAGTGCTAACCAGCCATTTTTGGCCTGGTTGGCCCGTCTCGTCACTTTCCGATACCGAGTCACTGTAGCGTCCAGTCTGAAGTAGTGCTGTACAGAGGGCGTATTATGACCTCTTGTCTGGCAAACGCAACAGTGGCTGAAGCTCTTGTCAAGACTGATGAGTAAACAGCTGTTAATGCTAATGTTGGCTATGTAGCAATAGCAAAACTTACAAATAGTATTATAATAATAATGTAATATTTAGTTTCATGTTCTGTTCCTAAAGGTTAAGTTCTTCCCCTCCTTCAATACCCCCCTTTTCCTTCCTTCCTTACTTCCTTTTTTAACATGTCACTTTTAGGGACAACAAGCTATTCATACCTCTAAAGCTTTCAAAGAATAAGAAAAAAAAAATCCACCTTTCTACACCATTTTCCCTTTCAATTTTAACTGCAGGAGACTATCTTAGCATGCACCTAGTGAAAAGCAGGGAGACTAATAAATGACTACTGCACCATATACAGTGTATGCCAGTGGGGCCCTGGATAAGGTCGCTATGGTCAGAGCGTCTCCAGCAGAGGGAGCCAGCTCCCCTCGGCACCTCGTTCCCAGCTCGGGGTCAACGAGTGGAGCTGATGGAGCAGAGAGACAGAGAATGAGGTCATCCCAGCTCTGTAGGGCTTGGCTCAGTTGGCTCCTCATCAACCATTTTGACTTCAGTCACTGTTCTCAAAGCCCACATGGTCACACAGAAAGCACAAACCATCACAGAGCCCCGCAAATGCTCATGACTGTCCTGAAAAGTGCCCAGGCCCAGAGAGTGACTGATCATCACTGTGACTCTTCTGTGTGTAATCAGACTAATAATAATTGATTGCTGTAATTGATTATGGATACTAACCGAATAAAAAAAATCTGTTTTGAGGTTCTGGAAAATAAATCATGGGAGATTAAGCTTTTGGGGAAATACCCAAAATTCCCATATGATAACTGGTGCACACAAGAGTTTGTGTTTAGGTCATTTGGTTAAGTTAGATAACTTAAGGTTAAGTTAGCAGAACTCAGAGAGGCAGAAGCCAGCCACATACTTTTATCTAACTGTTCATTATGTTTAGACCTATCCATTTAACCATGTCCACTTTCTATATGCTACTTTTAGCTATTCATTGCCTATAGCTAACTTCTTCAACTGTTAATCCATTGTTCGCTGTTACAGCTGATTAAATATAAATTTATGGATTTATTTATATATTTTATTGAATTGTAATTTCTATCTTTATCCAGTTATAGTTGAGTCATTCCATGTTGCCACTGTCAACTGCAGAAGTAGCTTGACATGTCTAGGGAAACACTGCAAGAGATAAGCCCATGATCAATAGTTATTTTATTCTTGGTTCTATTGGTTGGGTCTATTCTGGTTTTATTCTGAAATCCACATTTATGTTTTAATGTTTCATGTTGTTGAACTGATTCAGTCATTCGACCCCTTTCAAGTCTTTGAAATGACTACAGAGATCATCACTGTTACAACTGTTACTGGGACCAAGTCGGTGCTATGGCTGAAATCACCCCATGTTTCCTCTCTCTTCACTGACACATTTCTTGACTGAATCGATTATGCAGCCCATTCTATGTAGGCCTCATGAATAAAATATGAGGAGTTACACTGAAAACAAACAAACAAAAAAAACCCAACATGGCATTAAAACCTGGATTCAATCATGACACATCCCCTAATTTGTTTAATAATGTGCAAGGGTGATTTTTTTAAATAATAAAAGCAAAGTTTTCTAATAAAACTGTAGAAGAGGCTGGGAAGCAGCTCGCTGCTCATCTATGGGTGTGAATATACATAGGAACACACTCAGTATAAGATAATCTTCCTGTTACAGGTGGGTTTTTTCTCTGTGACATTGTCAGTGATGACGAGTCAGATTCTGCTTCTTTAAATGTTTTGTTATTTTGTGGGTCAAATGTGTAGGACCAGATGGAAAGCATCAGTGTAGCATGGTTGTGCTTGAGTGAACATGCAAATACTTATTATGTTTCCCATCCTTAATACAAAATACCTCCTCTAAAGTAAACAACAATCTCTGTTTAGCTACTATTCACATGCTAGTCGCTAACTTCGTCTGCTGTTTGAGTTTATCACTGAAAACATTTTTTCTCTCTCTCACTCACACTCTCTCAAACTTTCAAAATAAACCTGCAAACACAGACACACATTTCCCCCTTACATGTCTTCTTCACATTAATATCTTACACACAGCTACATGCCCCCTCTCTCTCTTTCTGTGTCTCTGTCTCCACCATATACAACTTCTTTCTGTCACATTTAAGCTTATGCACTGTGTGTGATGTATACTCCCTCTCTCCCTCTCTCTCTGTAAACCCAATATCCTCTGAGGCCCGGGGGTTTTAGAGTGTAAAGGCAGTGCAGAGGCAGGAAGAAAGAGACTGCATTATCCACATCAAAGAGCCAGGGTTATCAGCCATAATCAATGCCTTCCCCATTACACACTCCAGTCTGCCTCTCACTCTCTCTCTCTAATCAGATCAATATGCTTTATTGGCATGAATGGAGGTATGATATGAATATTGGCAAAATAAAGGGGAATTCATCAACAAAAGGTAGCACCACACAGAAAAAGTTTGGTTCATGTTTTAAAATAGTGGATATGAAGTCTGAACAGTCTCCTAAAATTTGTACTTTTGAGACTTGAGAAATTAAATCAGACTTTTTGAAAGTTGAATGGGGAACAAAAACTAAAATCAAGGGTAGAACAGCTGATCCCTATTGTGAATATATTCAGACTGACTGTTGTGAGTATGTGTATTTATTTATTTGCATTACAGCAATACTGTCAGCCTCAAAGCATAAAATGCTTTAAATGCAGTCAGTAGATTTTATATCCAATACATGTACAGTAATACATAGCCAGTAACCTGGTTTCTGTGTACATGTTGAAGTACTCGTTGATAACAATTAAAGTTTATGACATTTACTTATAGACAATAAGTAAAATACAACGAGTCAAATGAAAATAACATTTTCTCAGTGTCTTTCATCCATATTGACCCTCTGTCCCCCACATGGCCAGGCCTATCGACCCCGCTCTCCCAGTAACCAGGCCCCATGCCTGGGGTCAGTGACCCACTGAAGCCCCCTGCCTGGCTTTGGTGTTCGGAAGTGTGTGTGTGTGTGTGTGTGTGTGTGTGTGTGTGTGTGTGTGTGTGTGTGTTTGTGTTTGTGTACACACACAAACACACAAAGTCACACTGAACATTAACATTAAGCCACCACCTCCACACTGGGGCACAGCCATGCATCTGGCCATGCAGAGGGCTGCAGCTCACACTGATGCAAATCCAGTGCCTGACCCTCTTGGGCTGGCAGGTCTGGATGACTGTCCAGGTTGCATCTAGTCTGACTGGATATTTTCAGTTTTCCCCCAGTCATGGCAGTTCTCTCTCTCTCTCTCTCTCTTTCTCTCTCTCTCTCTCTCTCTCTCTATCTCTGTGCCTCTTGATCACTCCCCCCTCCCATCTTTCTTCCTCTGTCTCTCCATCCTGCCAGGAAAGTGTTGACAGCTCTCATCTTTCATCCATTTGATGTAATTATGCTCCACTATACACATTTGAAACTCTCCATTCACATTTTATGGTGTGATGAAAGGCCACATACTGTAGTGTTGTTTGTCTCATTGCTCTCCTGCTGGTCAGCAGGTGTAATGTTTACCTTGTTCACCATCTTAGTTTAGCATGCTAGCACACTAACATTTGATAATTGGCACAAATCACAAAGTATTTGGTCATAAACCAAAGTGTGCTGGCCAACAACATCATAGGATCGTCATAGGGACTGGAATTGATCTCGACAGGGACATGAATGCATGTGCCAAATTTCACAGCAATCCATCCAACAGTTGTCGGGATATTTCAGTTAAAACCACAGATGTCTACCTCATTGTATTCCAAGAAGAAAGATCAGGGGATCACTCAAGTCATTAGGATTCATCCTCAGGGCAACGTGAATGTCTGTATAAAATTTCATGGTAATACATCTGTCAGTTGTTGAGATATTTCAATTTGAATCAAAGTGGTGGACCTTACGACTGACCGACATAGAGCCATGCTGCTAGCCTGGCTAAAGACATAAAATTCAACCACTGTCATGCTTCCAAGATGATAAACCATTTTAATTTTAATTTAAACAGAGCCTTTTTGTGTGATGCCACCCAAGACCATGTTAAAACAACAAAATGCCAGTATTTTTCATAATTTTGCCCCCACACTACAGCCTCTAATGTCCAGTGGTATGGCTCTAGACTTTTTAAAAAGTAATAATCAGTCATCAGAGTTTTCAGGGAAATACATACTTAAGATTTTCAGTGTGTCATTTTTGTGTTAATCTTGTATGAGGTGGAAGAAATGGTGGACTCAGTGACCTGCATTGTATTGGTGCGTAATGGAGTTACACTGTAAGAGATACTGTAGGTTGTGAGCTTATAGAAAACCTCTTCCCTATCACTCTCTCTTTTAATGTCTCGGCTCTGGTTTGTCTCACTTAATTCTATCTCCCCATCTCCTGATCCATCCATCAGTGTCTCTCTTTGTCTCTCACCCCCTCACACATACACTCTTCCTCTCTCCTCCTCTCCTTGTCTTGCATCATGTCTCTTTGCAACTCATTTTTACTTCCATCATCCTTTCCTTTCTTTCTCTCCCTCCCTCTCTCTCGATGAGTGAGTGAATGAGTGGGTGAGCGAGTGAGTGTGGGCGAGCGGGCATATCCACTGATGCACTCCTGGTCATTAATAAAAGTTTTATACACAGTCAGGAAATGCATTTGAGCCCCGGTGGCTGGAGCTCCTCTCAGACACACAGGAAATGGGTGCTTGGCCGACAGCCAATCCTGCTATTTCAGGGGTTCGTCCGGAGCCAATCAAGCTGAGCCTGGTCAGTTAATGGATCAGTGGCTCTTCTCCTCTCTACACCCAAAAATCAGCAACAATTAGACAGTGTGGGGGTGTTACCAGGGTGGGCGTTGTGTGGGCGCATGCATGTGACAAGGCAAAGGGCAACACAAAGTGTTCCTCGTGCTTTTGTAGAACAACATGAGGTGTCTGAATTCTGTAATACAATGCTAATCAGTGATGTCATGGCAAAACAAGAACGATATTCATCTTGGCATCTTGACTGACTATACCAGCTTTACTGGGATTGTCTTTTTTACCAAACTGTCTTTAATGACTGGTAACAGAATAATTTCATAGTTGCTGTAATCACATAACAAGACTAAGCGTTCACAGCCATGCTAGCAGCTTTGAGACTGTACTCATGATGCTTGGAGCTAAATGCTAATGTCAACCTGCTAATATGGTCAAAATGGCAACGCTGATGCAAAGCAAGTATAATGTTTATGATGTTCACCATCTTAGTTTAGTGTGTTAGCATACTAACATTTGCTAATTAGCACTAAAAGTACAGCTGAGGCTGACGGGAATATCATTGGAGTTGCAGGTTGCTCATGAACCAAAGGACTGAAAAAATTAAGATTATGACCTGATGATGGTGCCAGAAGAAAAATTAAGTTTCCATCGATCAGGAACCTACAGCTCAGGCTATCTGCGCACAATAAGCCAATAACCAAATATAACATACAAACATTGTATACTTTGTTTTGCAGATGATGTTTGTCCTTCTGCAAAATCCTGCTGATTCAACACCTCACATATTTACACTTTTTGATGATGATTCTACCTTGTGTCGGGTTGTAAAATGAACCAATGAAACTCTATACTGATGCCATCCGATCTTCAAATTCTGACCATTATGCGTCACTACAGTTTTTACAATTGACCTTATATGGGCCAGAAATGTCTGTACCAAATTCAATAGCAATCCATCCAATAGTTGAGATAAGTCACTCCTAAGTGCTAAAGTGAGCCTAATGGTGGTGTTAGAGGAAAAGTCAGGGGATCAACTTGTGGTCTGGGAAGGTGTCCAGATACAAAAAAATAATGCCACTAAAGGAAGGAATGTAACGCTGCATCTGGTCGTGGCAAGAACTGACAAAGAGACAGCTGGTGGTAAACCCAAACTTCAGGCTTCAAAACATCAACCAATGGATGGACCATATGGATGACACTATGGCAATAAAAAAACATGATCATTTCACCTTTATAAGGGGGCCAACCAAAACCACTAAAACTGCTCTGCAGTTGTCAGTTGTGTCACATCGATTCATCAAACCTGTCGTCAGCACAGTTTTAAGACTAACCTCAGGGCAAATAAAGTGAGGAGAAATTTCCCCTCACTTCCTGTCTGACTGTTCAGCCAAGCACTTCAGATAAAAGCATCCAGTCCAAAGCGGTGTGTGTGTGTGTGTGTGCGCGCGCAAATGTGTGTGCAGTGTTACTCACGTGAGAGACATACTGTAATGTGTTGTGTAAGTTGACACCCATGTGCTTCATGGGTGGGACGCCTCCTCCCCATCCAGGGGGCATTGTTACTGCAGCACAATGACACAACCAGATCAAACATACACACACACAAACACACACACACACACAGGAAGAGTGTGTTCAGAGTGCCGGCAGAAATGAATGACTTTGTCAGCTGTATGCTGTTAACCAGGCCATTTGACATTGATCCCTGCCTGACCCAGAACATCTCTCCATCTCTCTCTCACTCTCTCTCTCTCTCTCTCTCTCTCTCTCAGACACACACACACCCAACCACACACACACACACACACGCCTCTCCAGTTAGTTATTCTTGCTTAATTGGCAAGCATGTTGTGTGTTACACAGGCAGTATTTCAGGGATTCATCAGACGAGAAGATGGACACACACACACACACACACACTTTTTCCACACATGGTGACAAACCATCCAGAGAAGGTGACAGATTTTCTATTACTGAAACATCCTTAATCAAAACTATACAGAAACACACAGTAGTTTCAATGTAGCAACACAGATCAATATATCACTATCGTCTTAAAACATTCCATATAAATTGGTTTAAAAATCAATCAGTGCACTAATAAAGAGCCAGTTATACATATAATTTCCCTGAACTATGAAGATATACAACTTGAAATGTAGAATAAGTAACTTTTGTCCTGCCTCAACTTGCTTTGACTATGAATTTACTGGGTGTTTTGTACAATCACTAGGTGGTTGCTATAGAGGTTGCTTTGCCACTATAGAACATATATATAGATTTATATATAGATTCAGGCTAAGTATAACAACTCCCTTTTTCTGTAACATCCTGTTAATAAACGGCACATCAATGCTGCCTAAACCGTGAGGATCATTGCATTTTTTTTGTTGTTCTTTTGGTCATGTTCATGAAAATTTGATCTTTTGTCATAAATATGAGATGATCTCATGAGATACCTCGATCCCTGAATGCTCCATTATACAACTGCGCGACACAGAATGCATTGTGGACAAATGGTGGCTGCACTGGAAAAAGCATTTGGGAAATGGGTCCTGAGTATGTGCATATGTGTTATATGTATCCTATTTCTGAATTACCACATGAATTTCTTCTAAAATGACTATTCAAGAACACACATTATTTACATAATTATCTCGAAGATAGTTTTGATTTCTTTTAGATAATCACATTTTCTTTGTCTTTATTCCCCTCAGTGTCTCTCCATCAGCAGTTTGTTTCATCTCAGATATTTTCCTCAACAGGAAACAGAGCTCCCCCCAACCCCCATTAGGGACCAGTGTCCGCTTACCTTAATGTGTGTGTGCGTTTGTATGCCTGCACTAGTGTGTCTTGCTATAGCTGCAAGCTGCTGAGTAAGGGCACAGACCAAAAGAGACAAGAGCATGCACATGCACGCGGACACACACACACACGCACACACGCACACACGCACACACGCACACACGCACACACGCACACACACACACACACACACACACACACACACACACACACACACACACACACACACACACACACACACACACACACAAAGGAAGGAGGTTCATATTACAGTCATGCAGCATATTGTCAGTGATGTCACTTGTCCTTATGAACGAATGAATGAATGAATGAAAATCTCCCTCCCCCTTTTCTCTATTGACATGACTACAATATGTACAGAAACAATGCTGGACAAGGTTTAAAATATACATGTAATAATTCAGAAGGTTTTGCAGTGTGCACATTACAATACTACACAAACTACTCCACAACAGAGACACAGTGTGGTTTGCTGTTAGTAATGAGACAGGAGTCGATGGTAACACTACATCCCAAATATAATGGTGAAATCACTCCCTTATTTACTATTGTGTACATACACTCAAACTTTTACTCTGTAGTGAGCAGTGAAATGAGGTTTTGTACAGGTATGAATAATCAGCACTTTGGAGCATCACTTACAAGTGTCATGTCCCAGCACCCAGTCATGGATGCCCCCCATTGTAAACCATGTGACTCTAGACTCAAGAACGGTATCAGTACTTTATTTTCATGCTGTTCATGTTTGTGGAAAGACAACAGGAAACCAGCCAGCTCAGCTAGAGAGGGACTTTCTAAAAGTAAATACAGCCTCAAATCCTTGTTCATGTATAACATTTCTCTGTTTGTACTTGTACAGCTACATGACTGTTTGTGGTTTCCTTATGGCCATTTACTTACCAGTCTTGGCAAGAGTATCAGCCTTCATTGCGTTTACAAGGCAAGAGGTTATAATTCGCCCTCTGAGCTGTGCTATAGTTCTTCAGGGCAGCCTGGACACTACAGTGACTCGGTATCGGAAAGTGACGAGACAGTCCGACTGGGCCAGAGCTAGCTGGTTAGCATGCTAGCTTCAGTAGAAGAAAAGAAGTGATTAAATTGAAGCAAAATATGAGTATTGCTGTCCCCTGCTGGAGATAAACAAGGAATGAAGTTTGATGCTGAACTTGTTTATTTTTTCTTCTTGACTGTTAAGTAAACAGCTCTTAATGCTAATTAATGCTTTGTACCAATAGCAAAACTTACAAATAGCTCCATTAAACTCCCATGAAACATATCCAAGCTAGTTTTGAACAGGAAAAGTGTTAATTGCAAACAAGTAGTTTTGGTAAAATCTATGTCAATTATGTGTACAGCGCAAAATAAATAAATAAAATAATTAGTAAAATTAGTAATTTAGTGTCTCTTTAATGCTCATGCTCTATGGGCCCCAGGACACAGGACCTAGAGGAAGCCTAAAAAACACTTGGTATAGACTGAGTGAGCGACTATCAGTGGATCATAGTATTTACAGAGAATATAATTTTTACACTAAGAATTTGGACACAAATAAAATGGTGTAAATATAGTGCACGAAGCTAAGTTAACCTAGTGTCCAGTTAGCAATGGAGCTAGCTTTATCTGACAGTTAGCCAGCTAACTTTGCATATAATTGTGGCTGGCTAGCAGTAGTATTTTACTAGTTAGCTTGCTAACAATCCCCTCAAGTAGTCGCTACGCCACTAGCTTTCAGCACTGGCTATTTTGTCAGGTAGTGGAGATGGATTACCCTGCGACACTTCGACTGACCAGGCAATTACTCCTGGATCAGAAAGGACAAGAGAAAACCTGTAAAATCCTCAATATGTGGACAAAACTATTCCAATACAGATCTATAAATTAACTTTCCTATGTGTAAAGGCAGTATAATTTCAACTGGAACTGGAGTCCATTATATTGTACTGGTGTTGCTCATGAAAACTCTTGCTGAGCTTAAAAAAATAAAAAATACATATAAATAAATACATAAAATGAAGAACAAAATGGAAATGTCATATTTAAGTCACTTGTGAATGTACAGTAATGTTACATGAAAGGATCAACACCTGTTTGAGGAACATGCAAGCTCCTGCCCTGTCATGTTCATAAAGCAGAACAGAATTGAATTCAATGATGGGAGAGGGAGGGGTGAGAGAGAGAGAGAAGAGCAGTGAAAGAGAGAGAGAGAGAGAGAGAGAGAGGAGGGGTGACGGGAGTGTGTGTGTGTGTGTGTGTGTGTGTGTGTGTGTGTAAGAGAGAGAGAGAGTGAGTGTGTGTGTGAGAGATATAGTGAGTGTGTGTGTGTGTGTGTGTGTGTGTGTGACAGAGGGAGAGAGAGAGAGGGAGAGGGAGAGAGAGAGAGAGAGAGCGAGCATCCAGAAATCAGTCATTCATCTCTCGGGGAGAGGAGAGGAAACTACAACAGGACGAGAAAAGAAACATTTTCTTTGAGTGGAAAAAAAAAGAAAGAGGAAGACCTTTTAAAAAGTTCTGACTGTGGAAGACTAAGCTGCAGTTTTCCTTTTCATCTTCATTGCTTTTTACACACGTAAATACTACGCTGCTGCAAGTATTTCACATTGCTCCTTCTACTCTGCGAGGAGCTACTTCTCCACCTCTCTCCCCTGCAGCTGAGGACGTTTTCCTTTTTCTGAAAACTGCAGATATAAAAGAGTCAAATGCCAAAACGGTGCCTGTTTTTGACAGGATCTCTACGTCAGAAGCAGCTCTTGCAACTTGAATGTCCCTACAACTTGGACAGAGAGCGCGGAGCCCTTCAATGCAGCGTGCGTGAAGGGGACTGTTTGGTTTTTTTGGGGAGGAGGAGGAGGTGACCTCAGGAGGACACACCGGGATCAGAGTGCTCGTGGAAGAGCTCCGGGAAAAGGAGGAGGAGGAGGGCGCGTCACACTGAGAAAGAGCATCCTCCCAGCCTTCACCCTCCTTACATTCACACATCCTTAAGACCACAAGGCTACAGTAATCTTATAAAATCTGTGGTGGGGTTTAAAAATATTTTAGCAAAATAACCCCTCGCTGTACCATAAAATCAGAAAGTCTTTGATCTTAAAGTAAGATTAAAAACTCACAAAAGTACCTTAAAGCCAAGAGAGAGACATATTCAAGTCATTCAAGGGATATTATAGGAATAGTGTAGAGATTTTTTGTCAGCGGCACACACACTCGCGCACACACACTCGCGCGCACACACACACGCACACACACACACACACGTACACTCAGGACACCCCAGCACGCCGCCGCAGAATGGATCTCCCACCAGTCAGAGGTAAGCATAAATTCATCCTGTCGCCATCCGATCTGCTGATCAACTATTGATGATTTGCGTGACCTTGAAATGAAATCGTTCCATCTGGAATTTTTGATGAAATAAGGAATTATTCAGAAGCTTTTTGAAGCTTTGTAAACAGCCGTTTTTTAATCAAATATCAGTTTCTTTTTTTTTTTTTAAACTTAATATTTTAGGCAGCCATCGTAGAGATTTCACTGCAGAACAACACTTCTACCTTCTGACTTTTAATGGCAATGAGGGTCTTTTTCTGTCCTATAACACTGCAGACGGACAGATATTATGGGGCTCTATTTTTTGCATCTACACCCAGTTTTTTTGTGGCACTGCTACAATTTTTTTTGTTCAGTTTCAGTTAAGTCTTTTGGGTCTTAATGTGACGACAAACTTTTGGTTGCTTTCTTAAACACTGTGGTCAGATCCTCTGGCTTCTCTTCTTGTTAGAACAAAAATATAATCATTAACCGTCTTACAAAATTTACATCAGATGAAGCTGTGAGGGATTTTTGCCCCAAGTCCAAACTCATACGATCTGAACCAGAAACGTGCACAGAACACCGCTCGATTTCCCTATCCACAGACAAAGCAGGTAAATCCAGGTGAAAACGGTAACTCGATGCTGGTTTCACCTCCTGAATCCTTTGCAGCCACACAGTGAACTTGTTGATAAAGAGGTGGAGAGATAATCAGAATCAGGAAGCTGCCTCGGAAATATATTTTCACTATTTTCTCAGTAATGTGACTGGTGTTCATTTCCGTCCTTGCCCTGTTCTCCATCTCTTGACTGTTTGGTGGGGGATCAGTCACATGTTTTAATTAAATCACATAGTTACTCGTCATATTTTATTCCTGAGTGGTTACTAGCCTACAGTTAAATATGTGGATGTGTGTTTGAGCCTGTGGGTGGTTGAAGTGATGGATGTCTGTCTGCAGACATGTTAACTGTAACCTCCTTTGCCCCTGGTGGACAGACTGATTCAAGTCATTTTTTCATTAGTAGTGAAGATGAATTAGTCCTGTTGACAGTTTATTAGTCTGCACAGAAACATGCAGTTTGTGTTTCTACCAACTTTTGGAATAAGTTAGGCGACTTTAAGCACAACGTTAATGAATCCTCCCCAGTGGAAGAGAGGAAATAGTCATATTAACTGACTGTTAGGCTGCGTGTTAACAGCTGTCCCAGTGTGTTTTAGCAGTTTGTGTGTGTGTGTGTGTGTGTGTGTGTGTGTGTGTGTCCATGTGTGTGTAACTGTGATGGGGACATGTGGGGTTGGGATTGATTGTCCTCAAGGTCGGATGCAGAACGTCAATACCCATCTCCGCTGGGGTGGGACTGGAGGGGCGGGTGGATGAGCAAATGATGGGACGGACTGATGGGAGGGAGGAAGAGCGAGAGAGAGAGAGAGAGAAAGAGAAAGTGAATGGGACAAGAGGAGTGGTAACATTAGGAGGAGGGATTGACCAGGGATGGATGGATGGATGGATGAAAGGGAGGGGACAGTATGTGCGGAGTGGAGGAATATGGCGGATAGATGAACGAATGATGAAATGGATGGATGGTTAGATGGATGGAGAGAGGGAGGGGATGAATGGAGATGGGGGGGTTATACCACAGCAGAGGAGCTAATGCACTGTTCTAGTGCACTACACAACCACATAGTTGTGGAAAGAGAGAGAAAAGATTCACAGTAAAACACTTTGTAACAAAGAAAAGAAAGAAAAGAAAGAGCCTGGATGTTCAAGTAAATTTAGTATGAAAAAAACAGTGAAAATGTCAAGCATTATTACTTTAAAGTATATACCGGTCAGTTTTTCTACTCTGTTTCTGGTTGAAAACAACAGTATTTACACCTGAGAACTGGTAAAAGTGACTAACAACCCTGTCTTGTTGTTCTTTGCTACTGCAGAGCAAGTGAGGACTTTTCATTTCCTAACGTCTGCAATGAATCAATAAAAAAAAAAAAACAAGCAAAATAATTTGCAGGATGAGCACGAGCAGCCAGTGTGACGGAGAAGACAAATACATGAGCGCCACCTATGGACGCTCCAAATTTAAAATCAGAGGAAATTCTCACAAACAAGTCGTCAGTGTGCAGCAATTATAGGCTAGTGCTTAGCAGAAAAATATAATAATAAAAAGCAACAATCAAGACAGAGTTCGTGCTTTCTTAAGGTGTAGTTCCCACAAAGGCCATTAGATGTCACAAGAAAAACTATATTGAAGTGAATGGGAAAACCAGTACAAATTAAATTGAGTATTTCCCCATACGAAGTTAGTCCCGACATCTCAGTCATTTATCAAGCAAGGCCAAAGGTCAAAGAGCGTCTTTCACAAACTGAAAGATACGAAAGATACATAGAAATTGTGATTGGAATTTATTTTCTACATTTCCATAAATTTAAGCGATTTAATGATTCCTGGAAAAAAAAAATGAGTGGATTATCAACAACCTTAGTCTTACCATCGGTTTTAGTTTTTGTAGATGAAGACTTTGATTGACAGGTCTCTAGGGCTACAGTTCTAATGTTGCTGCTTGCTTGCCAGTCTCCGCCCCTCTGCCTACATTTGGCTGTCTCATACAATTAGAACGACTGTGGAACAAGATAATCCAACGCGCCTAGCTTTAAAATACGCTCTCAGATGCTACGTTGCCATGTTTTTCTTCAGTCTATGCTTGGCAACAAAGATCCTGCCAAGATTTCCAAAGACTAACACTAACACTATGAACTGCAGCAGCTTAACTGTCATATTGACATGTTAGGCCTCTTGTGGATCCTAGATGACTCACACTCATGTTTGCTCATAATCAACCAACTACCGTACAGGAAGCCTCAATATTTAATAAATCGTGGAAATAAAGAGACAGATGTTAGCGGCAGTATCCAGCATCAATGAAAGGGTTTAAAAAAAAAATGAAACTTTGACAAATGACAAAATGAAGAACAACCGAGAGGTTAACTCACGCTCATCTTAAGTTTCAGTGACTCACATCACTGCTGCCAAACTCTGACCTGGCAGGATGCAGTCTGGTCTTTAAAAGGCTGGTGGGGTTTTTTTTTTTTATCTCCTTGTATAAAAAGTGATAACAACACTGTCGTTTTTCTACCATGAAAGGACCTTAATGGAGAAACTAGTCCTCATGCATCTGACCTTAAGTACAAGTCCTGGATCATTAGGGACATTAAAGAAAAAAGACCCAAGAAGGAGCTCTTCCTCTGTGGTTCAGAGCAAAGACTCCTCTATCACAGAGGATTGGCAACTGCTCCTGAATTATCCCACGTAACCTTTATCCAACGTAACAGCTTTACTTTAAGTGTTGTGGCATTTCCTGGTTGGTCTTTCACCAGATATTTACAGCCCGTTCTTTCTAGGAATTACACTGACTTGACTATTGTACAAAACAAAGTTATTTTCAGTTCAGTTCCAGTTCCTTGCAGGAAGTAGAGTTCTGTTTTCCCCGAAAGATATTTCAGACAGTGGCGGCCTTTGAGAAGTAATTGAAAAGCCATATTGTCTTAATATACATATCAAAAAATTTTTTTTCCATACTTTCACTTTAAATAACTGACAAATGTGCTGATAGAGAGGATGGTGTGAACGTTTTATACTTTGTCAAAAAAGTAAGACAGAGCCGCTGGATGCTCCAAGAGTTTCAAATTTTCATTAGTTCACCTCAGGCCAACAACCACAACTTTTTAGCTTTCGTAACATTAATCAAGTGTTTTTTGTTGCCTAACTGTAACCATGTCCTACACTTTGTGTAGTGTGGAGATATTGCACAAATAATTAAAAAGAAAGGAAATGCTTAATGTGACTGTAACTATGTGCAACTAAACTGCCTCTTCCTCCCCTGCTCTCTCACGCTGTGGCTTGTTTTGACTTTTTCCTTCTTTTCTCATCCCTCTCTCTACATCTAGCTCCACTGCTTGTATTTTTACCATTATTAGTATCACCATCCCTCACTCATTCACTGCCCCTTTCTTTCCTGTCCAACCACCCCCACCACCCCCCTGCCTGGACTTGCTGGTCTGCAGTGTCTATTTCAGTCTTTCCGTTGGGGTCAGATTTGGCACATCCGGTATCTCATCCAGTTTATTGTCATTCAATCCTGCTGTGCTCCCGGAGGGCATCAGGAGGAAGGCCCCTGGGTCTTAGTGCCTGACGGACCTCATGCGCAGTCATACACCCAGAAAAGCTGGCACTACTGTAGTCGAACGTTTTGACCTTATGAATCTGCTAACTTTATTCTATTTTTCTTTGACTTGACTGGATTTTTTATTGATTTCATGTGCTGTTCTATCATATTTTATACTGAAGAGGTCTTCACAGGCCCACTCTGTTGCTATTAACCCAGACCCGACCTGGGTCCTGAGTCAGGTCTGGTCCAAATTCGAGTCAATCTAACTGGGTCCGGTTGGTCCTGTCTATTTGCCATGTATCTTCAGTTTGGGTCCAAAACACTGCAGCTCTATTACCATAATGTTTAACTTCATTATTTAGAAGTATTTTGCTAACTTTAAACAGTACGCCTTTTCCAACCCTACTGCCACAAGAAGACATTGATAGTCGATGATTCTGCAGAAAACCCAAATTACAATCAGTGGCAACATTTTTTATTCCCACCCTTTGCTGACGTTTTAAAAACACCTGCTTTTGCAAAATCTGTTACCTAGGTTATGGTTAGCAATTAGGGAAAGATGGTGGTCATGGCAAATATGTTTTATGGAAAACCAAACCACTTGGTGAAGGACAGGGAAAGATCGTGGTTACAGTTACTTAAGAGTTGAACATTGACCGGAGAGAAACTACTTCCTGCCTTGCTACACATAGGTAACACTAACATCTGCATTGACACTGAATGTCAGCACTGAACATAAACTGTGAGATGGACTGATATGAACAAAAATCCTTGGATTACTGTGCTGGTTTACTCGGGTACATTTATCTGACTGCTGCAGAGGAGCCTGCTGATGTTTGTGCAACGAGCTTAACGGTACCTGAGGACAAACTTGTTGCGTTGCTACAGGGTCAAAGAATACAGGTCCAAGAGATAAAGAACATGACTGTGAAGTATTCTATAAAGGCATTTGTTGGATGCTGAGCTCAACAAATCCGGGTATTTTACCAACTTGGAACCAGATCTACAATGGAAGCAGCTATCAGCACCCATCCCTACCCATAATAAGGTTTGCAGAAATGTTTAAACATACGCTTTGGAGAAGCATAACCACAACTGCATAGACATCACCCAGTTTCTCACGAGCCCTCTCCTGAAATCTGGGCTACCAGGTTAGAGATTCGTCATAACACCTGACAAAACTGTGAGTGTAACGTGTAAATAAGACGGCTCTACAGGGAGACAGGGCTGTGTCCACCACTGAGGACTGGGGAGGTCTGGAGTTGATGGAAGGCGTGTGTTTTGTTTCAAAGTTGTTACGCTCACTGGCAAAGTGAATGCAGAGAGATTAAATTAATATTGATCGTCTCGGCTGAAAAACAAGCAAATTTCCCAAAATGTGTTGCTTTAAACTTTTTAGGGTTATTTATTTACTGCAATAGTCGCTGCTGAGCAGCACATGCAAAGTGTTCTCCTCAAAGATAATGTTTGATGCTTTGGAGAGAGAAAGTGGCACAGAAACGACACAGGACAAAAAAAAAAAAAAAAAGGAGAGAAGAGAAATAAGTTAGAAGAGTGAAAGACAGGAAGCAGGGAATGGATGAAAGGGGAGAGCGGAGGGAGGTGGTGAAGGTGATATGAAGGGAGGAGAGGAGGCGAGAGGATGGGGGAGAAACGAGAGGAAGAGAGGAGAGGGAGGCAGGAAAGAAGAGGAGAGGTGAGGGCAACCCCTCCTCAATCCAAGGCGAAAGGTCACTGCAGTCGGTTTTAAAATAGCCCGAAACCATGATGTCATCTGTGAGAGGCGCAGCTATGCTCCGTCCGTTAAACTCCATCGACCATCAGCAGGTCGAGTCCAGGCTCAGCGGAAGTCAGAGAGTCAGCGGAAAGACGAGGGATCAGCACAGTTCAGAAGTTTCTCTTTCCTTCTGACATCTGAATCAGTCGGTTTTTAACCTACAACTTTACAGATTTACTCTTCAACTTTTACATGACGACCAGGAGTTTGGGGATTTTTACATTTTCTACAAACCAGCTCTTTTATTGAACAGGATATAATTAGTTGCAGAATTTAAAATATTAATAAAGATTGACACCTGATTCAATTTTCAAATCAATTTGTTTTCCACATTCATATTCAATGGAGGGAGTTGAGTATGAAATACCTACTGATCGTACATTCAACTTTAAGTTTCTCTTGTCAACAAATCCCATGAAAACATCAAAAACAAAAAAATGCATATTTCAATATAAAAGTCTTAAAATACCTAAAAATGCATCTAATGTGTGTAATTCTTGGCATACATTGTTCAAATAGGATTAAATTTGCAGGGGACTATATTCCATGGCGGATTAATACACAAGTAGTCGCTAACTGAAGGTTTTGTGGGGGAAGTTTAACCGCATGTGACCTTTCTATGGACTCTGACCATACACTAAAGAACATAATCTGCTATCGTATGTTAGAGAAGTAGAGCTTCGGAGGCTGATCTGTGTGTATGTGCACAGACCATCAATGATGCATCAGCTGAGATTCCCACGGGAGGCGTTCTCCTGCTGATCCACAGTCATTTTTTTTTGGTTAAAAAGGAGTTTAAGTGAGTCGTCTACCAAATTAGTTGTACTTGGTAATAGTGTTGACCATTTTTTGAAAGCACTGTAGAATCTTTGATTTCTAGATTCTTGGCACCAATTGCTTCAACATTCTTCCTGCACACTGAGAAAATCAACTTGCAAAGTTAAAAGTTGCTTTATAATGTAATCCATTACGGCGAACACTCTTTCGACTCCAAGTTTCTGCCAACTTCACAATATTTTTGTGACTTACTACCATTCTTAAAACCTGCGTAGTTGTGCGTTCAAGGACGACCCCCAAGCAAGGAGATGAGCGATAAGCCCAGCAGTTGTGGATGTCCAAAAAAGATTTTAAATCTCATTGAAAGTGATAAAGATAAGTACGATGCAGCTGCTAATAAACGATCCTAAATGAAAACAACAACATTCATAACATGTACATGCACAGGTACGTTTCTGTTTGACTGCTGATGCTTTGGCGTCACTCGTTTCTTCACACTGGTCACCTTGTTTGTGTGCTTGTTTATAAAAAGCAGAAGAGGTTAGTATTCGCTAGAAAAGCCACAACAGCTGAAGAAGATAAAGGAAGTGCGCCACAAAAATAAATTCAAACTTCATCTTCAAATTAGAGGGAAACCAGTTCGGACGTCTTCAACCATGCTAACAGCTCTGTGAAGCCCAGGAGAGGGTGAGATTAAGACTTTTAAATATTTATAACGCATTTTCACTCAAGGCAACACATCAGCTGAAGCCTGGCAGTGGAGCTGTGGGTTGGGCAGCAGAAACAAAGTGTATATACTGTGTGTGTGTTTTTGTGGAAAAGAGCGCTGGAGCAGGAGTGTGTGTGTGTGTGTGTGTGTGTGTGTGTGTGTGTGTGTGTGTGTGTGTGTGTGTGTGTGTGTGTGTGTCCGTGTCCGTTCCAGGGCAGGGGTTCAGTCATTACTGATACTCCCCCAGCACAGAGGTCCATCCTCAGGTTACCACTGACGGTCTCTCGAAACACCAGCTCTCTGTGACTGTTTTTCACTGTTTTTCAGTTTAGTTTTGTTTCACTCATTTTTACGTCTTAGAATTCTAGCATCTTAAGAGGAACCGAATTGAAGAAGTCAAAAGATAGCTTGAGCAATTTGATAACATCTGCCTTCCAGCTTCCCCTTCTTCGCATTTCCTGTCGTTCCAGCACAATGACACTTTGTTCTTTAAAATGCGACGATGCTGTCGAGCATCAGCTTCAGAAAGAGAGAGACGGAGAGAGGAAGAGATGCTTCTCATCATCTTCCCTCTCTCCTCTGAGCCAGATGGATTATCTACTAAATAAAACAACCATTGTGCTGACGGCCATGACAGTTCAGTGTTTGCCATGAACCTGCATCGAGTTTCCCCCTGAACCACCATCACATTAGTGGGAACATCAATGATGGGGAAAGATGAAAGTTTAGATTCTATTGATTTGGCCGACAAAAAAAAATGACCAGAAGACGTGAGCATTTAATTAAAAGTGCCAAATTTCATTTTCTGAAGTGAGATTTTGCCAATAAATAAGGCACATATAAAAACAATTAGATTGATAATTGAATAGCAGGACTCTAAGTTTTATTTCTATTTCCTCATATGGGTAAAAATTGTTGTAGTAACTCAGCAGCAGAGTCTTTACATGCACATTTCTTAGTGATTGGTGATTCTATAGTGATTACAGATGATTTTAATCAGGCAAAACAGTGACTGCTGTTGTTTGCACCTCCCATCCATTTACTGGACGTTGTGTCCATGGAAACCATGTTTGGGAATTCAGGTACCCAGAATCCCCACAATCACATACACACACAGTAACACACATGTGACACATAAAAAAAAACAACACAGCCCTGAGCTCCACTTGTAACTTGAGAGGGGAGGGCGCTGCCTCTCACACACATATACACACACACACACACACACACACACACACACATACACACACACACACACACACACACACACACAGGTCTCATCTTAGCTGTTGTTACCAGAGAATTGATAACAGACAATCCCCACTCCTCAGAACAGCCAATCAGTGCAGCCGATACAGTTCATGTGATGCTAATACAGGACCATTGAGACATTGATTCTGTTTCCACCTGCGTCTGTTGGTTTGTATGTTTGAGTTATGCAAAAAGTACTGAACCGATTTGCACCGAACTTGGTGGAGGGATGAGGCATGGGTCAGTGAGGAACCCATTAAAATTTGGGGCAGATCCAAATAATTGACTGTGAATTTGACTTTTTTTCTCTGAAGTCTGGTGTATGTTGTTTGACATTGGCCTTGGTGGAGGTCTGCGCTCTCCGAGTGCCCTTGCAACTAATGATTATTTTAAAAATGGATTGATTCGACCCTTCTTTTTTGGATTAATCTATTCATCAATTACCTACAAAATGTCAAAAGAAAAATGAGTTTTTTAATAAAACCACCCAGTACAAGTTCAAAGCAAAGAGATAAAATATAAAACAGATAAAAGAATGAAACTATTACATTTAGATAAGTGAAACCAGACTATCAACAAGTGTAAAACTGTTGTTCTTTAAGTTAATAATAATCAATTAATCAAGTAACTGCCAATTCGTTTAACCCTAGTTCATTTTGCACAAATGTAGACTTGAAGTTGAACTTGACGGGACGCTCCACCACATTTTTCCATCCTAGGTGCCACAGTCTCTAACTTTTTGACATGACTTGCAGTATTTGTGTTGCTTTGGCTCAACCAGTAAATAAAAATGAGGTCATGGAAATGGACGGCAGGCCTCTTCTTTTTAACAATTAGATGGCCTGATAGGCGGGCAGAGTATGAGCGAGCCGTGGCCACCGCTCTCCCTGATGAGATTAGTCACCAGGACTTCTCCTCTCTCCTCCGACTAATTTGAAAATGCATCCTCATCTAAACCAACCTGGGCCTCCTTATCTGCTGCTTTATGGCTGGAGGGCGGGGTCCGAGAGGAAGATACAGGCAGGCTGCAGGGTACAGCACTTTTATGCTCAGGCTGCCACAGATTGCTCAAAAGTCTCTTGTTCAAAAGCCCGGAGGACAGGAAGAGTTTCTTTTGTTTTTGTTTTATTTTTGTTTTTAGAGTCCAGCGTGTTAATCACCTCTCCTTCCTTCCCTCCCTGTGATGGATTGCCGTTCTTGTGTTTCATTCACCTCCCCCACACCTACTTCTGGTTGCTCCTCTCTTATCGCTTTTGCTCTGCATTTTCCAGAGGCCACTTGTCTTTTCTTACTTCCTGTATTTAACCGTTTAGCTGTACATAACAGGGCAATAACACAATGTGATTTATTTCACTTTGTTTTCTTTTTTCTGCTCAGCCACGGCTGCTCATGAAAACTATCCAGTTCCTGCTTCTCCTTTTTCTGTCATTGCAATGTTTGTTTATCAATTAACAGCAACAGCATAAAAGAAAATTGATCAAAGTGTCTCAGTTCATCGGTGCAGGACTTGATTAGGCGCTGGAACATACTTCTCTGGTGCATGGCTACACATCTGGCTAGAACATGAGCATGTTGTTCTTGTTTAAAGATCAGATCAACCAATCAGCTTGTTTGCACACACATTGTTGAGAGTTGTGAAGTTTGGCTTGGCTCCTGTGCGAGACTCCTGCCACCTCGTGCAGCTCTGCAGAATAATAATTCCTGCTTAAAAAGGTACAAAAAAACCTTGTCGTTTAGGGCTGGGAATCCAACTTCGATACTTTTATGGACAGACTAGATTAGTTTGATAGTGCCGGGGATCGAAAAATACCTTGTCATTCGATACCCAATTTCGATACTTGAGGAGTAAATGAGTAAATCTCATCAGCGTCAGTGAGCCAGTAAGCATGCAGCATGCTTGGACCAGGATCTAATAATGCTGGTGATTGGCTGTTCAATAATACGAACACTGATGCTGTACGACGATACGACAAGCGCCTTGGTGGACGGATACCGAAGCCTTATTGATCACGGCCCATCCATTCACCCATCCTCCTTAACAGAAGGTGGCAGTAATGAATCGCCTTGTTATCAGATGACCAACATTCGACTAAAACACAAGGTGTTGGGGCAGTTCAGTGTAGGTGATAACTGTAAAGAATCTGAAAACTTTTGGTTCGTTTACCGTGTTTTTTTTTTTTTTCCCCAAATGAGTCTTGAACCACATGGATGTGAACTCAGGACCCCCCCCCCCCTCCTCCCCTCCTCCCTCACCTTCTTCCTCTATCTAATCTCTGATCTGAGCTGCTTTGAATGCATTTCCATTTGGCCTCATTACTCTCCGACAGGACCGGCCCCCATGTGAGAAGCGAGCCAGCCATCTCTTCCCCTCGGCCACTTGGCAAGACTGCCCTTTCTCTGAGTGTGTGGCTGAATGTGTATAGTGTGTGTGTGTGTGTGTGTGCGTGTGTGTGTATGTGTGTGTGTACAGTATAGTGCATGTTGAATAGGGAGGTTTTGTACTGTCTTTATCATGCAGACACACACACACACACAGAAACACACATTTTCCTTCCAACATGGGTCACAAATATCAAGCTGTCATTTTCATTCAGGACCCATCTGATGTCTGAACAGTGTCACATCAGCTGCATATTCCTGTAGATTAGACCCTTTCATGGAGCCTTAATTTAGTCTATTTTCTCATGCATTTAGAAGCAAATTTATATTTCCCTTTTAAGTATTTAGTTGCAGCTTTACAATGAGTACACATCACACTACACGCTACCCAACCCAAACATAATTGTTCATTTTAAACATATTGTGGATATGCTGTTTATCTATTTTTGTATGTTTATGAATTTGGCAAACATGTTTTTTTATTAAGTCAGTTTCGCCACTGAGTTACGTCGTAATGATTAAATATAGAGTCAATAGAAATGCATGAAACAATGAAAGTGGACACACATTCACTCTGTGTCTGAAGCAAAGATGCATTCACAAGCTTTAAATCTAAGTAAGAAGTTTGGATGTAACAAAAGCCTGGAAGGTGGAAGATAACTGCCACGGTTTGTGAGGATTGACTTCATAGGTAGAGTCGCACAATGATAACGTCTTTTTAAGAAACATCTAAATCCACTTTGAACCAGGAACTGCAGGAAGAAAAAAAAAAAAAAAAAAGATGTAGTACTGATTGTATCCTGAAAGGATTGTTTGAGAGCTCGAAGATAAATTTTACTGCTCATCTTTATCACTTACAGAAGTCAGAAAACCCAATTTGGTCACATGGCAGGAAGTCTGGGTGGAGCAGTGATGGGATGAGAAAGCGAAATTCACCACATTAAGTGTGAATGACCAGTGTGCCCACAAACACATCCCTTTTAAAAAAAAAGGATCAGCTCAGCCAATTTACAGAAAGATGTATTTTTCTTCTTCGTCTCAGGAGTGTGAGCGTGTAGATACTTTCATTTTAAAGCACTAATGTTTTGAGAGACTGTATCGTGTGACTTCAGCTGCAGGTTCATTAGTTATGCTCAAAATATTTCAAAAGCTCAACAGCTGGAAACGAGCAGCATCTTTCCCAGTTACACACACAAACACACACACACACACACACACACACACACACACACACACACACACCTCTTTGCCAGGAAGTGGTTCCAATGAAAACAAAAAAACTTTATAGGCAGATATTGTGGCGCCTAAAGAAACTGCATCATATAAAGCATCTCTGCACTAGACTCAGCTTTTAGCTGTGGTTGCTGCTTAGTTGGAACCACAAACCAAAACTCTGTGTACTTTATATTTATCAGCCCGTTTTTCTAAAATAAGAGATCTCCTCAATGAGATTTCTCTGAAAGTGTCTGATCCATCTACTTGAACAGTCTTGTAAAGCCTAGCAGGTAAACTTAAAGCTCTAACCCTTCCACTGGAAACATGTCTGTCGATTCCTCAACAAAATCTTTCGCAGAATTAAACCTGAGACTTTAATTTCCCCTCTATATTCTCTGTGACTGTGTGGCCGCGCTGCCAGCCTCTCTGCCTGCAGGTGGGTTTCCTCCGTGGCAGCAGCAGCTGTGCTCAACAGATGCTAAATTACAGTGTGGACCTCATGGTTGTATCTCTCTGGCTCTGGCAGGCTAATAATAGCGTTAGCTTGAGCAGTGGAGAACCTCAGCAGTCATGATGACATGGCTGACGGTTGTGTGGAAGCTCTGCTGCCAAAACCCTTCTCTGATCAAGTGCTGCTTAAATATCTGGAGAGAAATAAGTAGGCTACTGTTTGTTGAGTGTAAAGCAATGTTCCCTCTCTGCCAATAATTGAGGCTAAATAACCAATTTTTGTTTGCTTTTTAATCATAATTTATTTTTGTATTCACACAGGGATTTTCTTGCTCCATATCACAAAATAACCGTAATTACAATTAATTGTAACACCATAACAAAGAGTTGACACAAATCAATGACTCAGTGATTATTTGGTCAAATGCTACAATTTATGAATTTCAGTACTTTTGTTCGTTATGATTTCTGAAAAATCTGATTGAAGAAAACTGAAGTAAAATTCGAAGTAACAGACTTCTTTGATCAGTGTTTATGTGCTGGATTCCCAGAACTCTTCTGTCAATCAAACTACAGGCAGGACTATAATTTCTTCCTTGGGTTTCCTGCTAATGCAGTTCAAGTTTCTTGCTCGTGTTCTTTTCTGTCTAGTCATTGTGGGTTCAGTTCACATGCTAACTAGCTAAAAGACCAAAGACAAAACACATCAGTTCCTTTGCACAAGAGGATGTGTTCAGAACATCGAACGGAGAACATAGTATGTGAATTAAAAGCACTTATGTAAATGCGCGCACACGCCTTTATATGAAAATAGGCTTGAACAATATCCACCCCCCCCCCTAAAAAAAATATATGATTATTTTGGCAAATATTGCGATCGCAGCATGTGTCACGATTTTATTGGAATGACTAGTTGCATTAAAATGAATAAATATAAATGTTTGAATCATTGACGGTTTATTTCAACATCACTAACAACTGTCACTTCCTTTGTCTGTGTGTTTGCAGGTTTATCTGATGTGCCGTGAGTGTTGGGAGCGTCTTGCCCCAACCCTGGCCTGCAGCCCTGGTGCCGCGCGGCCTGGCTCACCAGGATGGACCCTGCTCATTCCTTTAGGATGGAGCTGGACGGGCTGGACCTCCAGCAGGTCCCAGTGCTGTCGCTCGACCAGATACGTGCCATCCGGGCCAACAATGACTATGTGGAGAGGCCCGTGGCGCTGGAACCGGCGTCCCAGTCCGGATTTTTTTATCCCCATGACGACCGTTACCCTCATGGAGTATACACCCATCACCCGCAGCCCCCCTTCCACTCTGCCCTGCCGCGCAGCCAAAGTCAGCAGCAGCACACTCACCTGTCCCACCTGAGCCGTTCCAGTACCATAAGCTCCTCCATTTCTCGGACCAGTGCCACGTCAGACCAGCGGCTACTGGCAGGTTTGACGCCGTCTCACTCTGGGCTAACTTCAGTGATCCGCTCTCAACCTAAAGGAGAACTCAAGCCCGACACTTCCTTTGGTAAAGGCCTGACAGAGGACGAGGCCGAGCTGGGCCGTCATATGTTCATCTGTGAGCGGTGTGGTCGCTGTAAGTGCCAAGAGTGCTGCACCCCCCGCCGCCTGCCTTCCTGCTGGGCCTGTGGACAGCGCTGTCTGTGCTCCGCCGAGAGCGCCGTGGAATACGGCACCTGCTTGTGCTGCGTTAAAGGCTTATTCTATCACTGCTCCGCCCAGGACGACGATGATAACTGCGCTGACCAGCCGTGCTCCTGCGCTCCAGCCCACGCCTGTGCCCGCTGGGGCACAATGGGGCTGCTGGCGCTCTGCCTGCCTTGCCTTTGTTGCTACCCTCCTGCCAGGCTGTGCCTTGCCCTGTGCCAGTGCGCCCACGATCGGGCCACGCGCCCCGGCTGCAGGTGCAGCAACACCAACACTGTGTGCCGCAAGATTTCCGCCTCCAACCCTAACCCCTCGCTCCGCAGCAAAGCTCTGGAGAAGCCGTTATGACAGGCTTGGATGGGGGCCAGGTGAAACAGTTTCCCCTCAGCCGTGGCCAAAGCAACACTTTCGCCAATCAGTGCCACAGCTGACGTTGTGACAACAATGCCATTGTGACCCCAATGCCATTGTGACCCACCTACCTACATATGACAAGCCAACCAACCAACCAACCAACCAACCAACCAACCATGAAGTGTTGTTCACCTAACGTACCTTGAATTTACTTCTTCTCCAGCTCAGGAGGGACCAAAGCTTTACTGTGCCTGTTCACGTTGGAGACTTCATGCCTAAACAACAAAAACTCATCCTGAAGGAAGAAGCTGTCGTGCTTTGCTGGACTGCCCTTCAACCTTAACCAAGACGTCCACACAGAAATCACCTCTCTCTTCATTCCGTGGTGTCACATGGTCGTCTTAAAATCTATTTATTTATTGTTGATCCTCCTTCCTCCTCAACCTTTGCGAACAGAACGCACAGAAGCGGGTGATGGACCAAATCATGGAGGGAAAGACGCCTTATTGTGGTGACGTGTACGGTCTACGCCATTGGGAGTTTCTGTCCTCTTGAAAGAGAGGATCATAAGAAGCATGAGAGACTGAGATCACAGTGACATTCAGCAAACTCCACAAAAGGCTGAAGGTGAATGAATAAAGAAACCAATGTTATGTCGCGGCGAATATCTGACTGGGACTCGGAGCAAAGCACCAAGGCATAAAGTGAGAACAAAAACACTTGTAACACACCTGTGACAACAGTTTGACACCAAAAAAAAAAAAAAGGGACCATGCACTGTAAGAACTGTGTGAACTTCAATGCTATTAAGCTCATTTGTAAAGGAAAAGCACTGTGAGGTAGATGGACAATGTTTTCCTCAGCAGCCAAGAGCTGAATGGGGATTATTTAACCGGAGGGAGGGTGCATCCATTGTGACTAGGCAGCGTGTGTGTGTGTGTGTGTGTGTATGTGTGTGTGTGTATGTGTGTGTGTCCTCCCACTGTACAACCTGTGTATGTAGAGCGTGTGTGTATGTTGTTTTGTCAGCAGCAGAAGCCTCCCTTGTCTTATTTTTAGCAGTGCCGCTTCAGTGGAGATCTTTGGGGGGTCTGGTCGGGTTTCCTCCTGAAGTCAGTCTGTCGCCAACCTCCCTCCTCTCGCCGGCCTCCTTCACTGGCCCCCACCTCCATCCTTCTCTCCCTCCCATCCTCAAATCAAATGTTCACTTCTCTGAATCATCTCCCACTCAACTGAGCCTTACTGAGCCTACATGTGCTGCCACCACGGAGGTACAGCGAGGAATTTCACAAGCCCTAATTATGCAAGGGACATTTGTTTTTACTCAAAATAAATTAAACAGAGGTTCAGTTTCCAGAGCATTTTGAAAGATATAACTAATCCAAACCTGCTCAAAGGATTGCCTGAATCCTTGGTATCCCGATGTTTTGGGAGATTTCGAGTTAAGCCGCCTGACTCGAGGCGCATTATTCCCACACACCCATATATCCCCTCCTGCCTCGTCCGTCTCTCCTCTTACGCTCAGAGGACTAAAAGCCTCCAGTTCCTGGTCCACAGAGAGTTGATCAAACAGGCAATTAGCTTCATGATAGCTCTTAATGGGCCGGAGAAGAATGGAGCGTGGGAGGGGAGGGGAAGAGAGGGGGGCAGGATGAGTGGAGTTGTGGTGTTTGGCAGATGGACAGCTGATGGGGAAAAGAGAGATGCTGGGAGGAGAGGGGGAGAGAGAGAGAGAGAGGGGGAGAGAGAGAGGGAGAGGAGAGACTTCAGATGAAAGGAGGAAAAGAGGAAGGAGAGGAGGATGCTGATGTCACCATGCAGTCAGATCGTGCTTTGCTCTTGGGTGAAATGACTTTTAGAGGAAGGAAGGCTTCGAAGCTGACGAACAAAAAAAAAAAAGAAAAAAAAAAAAGCATCAAACGGGTGCATATGTGTGTGTACGCTTGTGTGTGTGTGTATGTATATGGGCTTTTCTGTGTGTGTGTATGTGTGTCAGGAAGCATCACCCAGGCACAGAAACACAGAAACACACACACACACATATACACACACCCCGACTTGATTTGTTAAAAGTTACTTTGCTATATTTTTATATGTAAATACGGGCTATTAACTGTATAACTATTTTTATTCTGCTTTATTTTGTTCCTATGAGATTGATATTATTATGGCCGTTTTCCATTATAATGAACATTTACTTATTTACTGTCCAACTTCTTATCAATTCAGGAACTTTTGGGGCAACTCTGAACAAGGAAAACGGTGTAGCAACAAGTCATTACCGTGTCCCTTAGCATAGCTCAGCATCATGGCTTGGTGTTGAAGCCCTCTGAGTAACCTTTTTGAGACCAAATACATCTTTAACATCAAGTACCAAAAGCTAAGCTCTCAAGCTGTTTGCCTTTCAGTCAGTTGTATTCTGGATCATTCCCTGTTCTTTGTTCTGGTATTAAAAAGAACAAAATTAGGATTTGTTTAACAATTCTTCTCAGGTTTGTAACATCAGTGCAGCTGCGATCACTATTGCATGTGGTTTAAAGCCGGATTTCTAAAGGCCTCAGTATGCCTCAAACAAAGTGCTTGTCAAATCATCTGAAAGCCTGTTTCTGATGGTGGAAGCAACCATTTTTGTGACTTTCCCAAACACACAATTCAACAATCACATGAGCTTTACGCAGCAAGCAGCCTGTTGTGCAGGGATGGGAAACTAGGCAGAGTTGTTTGAACTTTCTCTCAATTAATTTCTTCAGTTGTGCAAATCTGCAGATGCCGACAAGGAGAGAGATTGTCCAACAATGCACCATCATCCCCATTTGCATGATTCATTGCAGGATTGCAAAGACTTGCAAAAGTCACAGAATACTTAGAGATCAGATGCCTTCACAAGCGGTTAGGCAATATGTTGTTTGAAATAGTTTGAAGCATAATAAGGCCTTAAAGGTTACCAAGGTTACCAAACTACTCTACAGATTGGTAATAGTGCACAGTTGCACTTTTTTCTCCCCCACACAATACAATTCAGTTTCATTCACAAACCCATTTGTAAGTTTTGCTATTGCTGCATAGCTAACGTTAGCATTTACAGCTGTTTATTTACCAGTCTAGAAGAAATGTTGCGCATCAAATTTCATTCCTTTACTCCCCAGAAGCCGTTTCCAGTGGTGGAACACAGCCATCTTGTTTTGCCTCTGTTCCTATCACCTTTTTTTCCTTCGACTGATGTTAGCATGCTAACCAGCTAGCCCCAGCCCAGTTGGCCAGTCTCATCACTTTAGCCCTGAAGAAGTAGCACTGCTCAGAGGGCGTATATAATTATATCTATTCTATAAGTATATAATATCTTGTATTGTAAACGCAATGATGGCTGAAACTCTTGGCAAGACTGGTAAGTAAACAGTTAATGCTAACGTTTGCTATGTAGCAAAGGCAAAACAACTAGCTTAATGTTAGTAAGTCATTATATTTTTTGGCCAAATTGCTCTTCTCAGCCCTTTTCCAGGAGATGATGATTAATTAAGAAAAAGAGGATATTAACTGACCGAAGTCACTTTTTTTAATTGTGCATTATAACAGTTTATTTCTACGAGTGGTAAGAAATATTTTATTAGTCTTTTATGTGTTTATTTGGTTAATGTTTTTTCCAGGCTGTGTAAATGTTGCCCCAAATGTTTCTGCTCTCACTTCGAGACGGGTTGGCAACTGTGGAGGACACGCTCACCTTAAACATGGCTTTGTTTTCTTTTGTTTTTTTAAATGTTGCAACTTTGTCCACTTTTAGTGTTACCTATGACTTTATAATTATTATAATTATTATTATAAGCATTGGCAACCAAAAATCATAACCTATGTAATTGACACTTATTAATGCAAATCACCTAGGCTGATATTATGTCCACATTAATGCAATTGAATTTGAAATCCTTTTATTTTGTTTTGTCTTTTCATCCACACTTGGAAAGCGTTTTCAACCACATAAAACAAGTGAACACACTTTTAAAAATGCTAGTCTGGAGAAACTTTCCAGAAACACTGATGTACGCCTACCATGGGAACCATTTATGATGCATGCATGCTCTGTGAATGACAAACAATGCTTCAGGAACAGCAAGAAATCAGTTGGCGGCCAACTGAATATCATCTGCAGATGCCTTTAATTTAAAAAAAAAAAAAAAATTATGTACTTTTTTATTTTTGTGGTGAAAAACACAGTGTGGACTGAAAAATGGAAAATGTTTTCAAATTTAACCTCATTTCTGTGGACATGGCCTCAGATTGGTTCTACACGCACACACTGTCTCCTCTACAATGATTGGATGACGTATGTCACATCTTGGTGCTTGTGGAGACGACTTGAGGAACATTTGCTATTTGCACCCGGATTGTTTTCTATCTCAGCTGGATGATGTTTCACATTAATCTGTGTTCAGAGTAACTTAAAATATTTACAGTCACAGTTCAACCATAACCACTTCAGTATGCAATGTTTTGTGAGTACTACAGATACACACAGTGATTCAAGCAGTGCATTGTGGGGTCAAAAGCCAAATCGTCTTCCAGTGATTCTCATGTTTAATTAATCTTTTATTCCCCCCAGAGTTAATGTTTAACTATTCTAAATTATATCTCTACCTATATGTTTGCTAGGTTGCCAAAAACACTCATTTTCACATTTTAAAAACATTAATATTATGGTGGAAAAGGGAGCTAGATAATGGCAGAATGAAGTAGCATTTGGCATCAATTAAAGGAAAATATAATGTATCTTAACAATTCATTTCAGGGAAATTAAAAACGACTATTGTAATCACAATACTTGTTGCTAATTTTAAGGTTATTTCTGGGAACTTACTTCATGATACAGTCAAAAACCACACTCTTAACATGGCTGCCATTGGCAACTTCCAACCCTCACCTCTGCCAACTACGCTATGTGTATCTGTACGTACAAATAACACTCCAATATATAAAATCTCTTAATTCCAAGATTTCCCAAACATTTCCGATGTTTCCAACATTCCTCCCTCAGGACCGGAGCTCGTGTCAGGAACCTGTCTGATGCTGTACGTGTGCAGGCTGCCACTATAACCACTACACGTCTCCTCTCGTGTCTTAGCAAGCATCGCTTTTGGTACAAATTGGCATCTTGTATGCTGTAAAAGAATTTAAGGAGAGTATATGGAACAAATATATATAGAAATCTATCTAAAATGAATATATTATATATGGAACAATATGCATTTCACACTTTGTTTCATCGCTGATATTGCTTCATGGATATTTATTTAAATGGTTGCAACAATGGCAGTAATAATAACCACGAGGATGATGTTGATGAGTGAAGTATTTATTTTAGCGGTCAGAGGAAATGAAGAGCACCGATGTTGTTGTTGTTGTTGTTGTTGTTTGTCTTTTGGTTTTGTTTATTTGTTCCCCTCAGTGTGGTGTGGCTGCTGCTACCCTCCTGGCTAAAGATGAACCAATAAAAAGTTTCCAAACAGACCAAATTTGTGCTTTCTGACTGATTTATCATTAATAAAATAACACAATATTATCTATTTGACACATTAATATAATTGATTAGGCCATATTTCCAGTGTATGTGGTTTGGACATAAAAATGAATATAGGTTCTGTCATTATTGCCCCATCGAGCTTTACCCACCTCTCAGTGTAAGCTATGTAGCATATGCTGAGCCGATATTAAAATACATTTATTCAAATAATACAGGAAGTGGGTCACGCCCAGATTACAAAATGACATTAGAGGTTGCCCCTGATGCATTCTGGGATGAGGACTAAAAGTGAAAACATCAAACTGCTGTCAGGCTTTAACAGATGGCCAAATATAATACCCTTATGGCCAATGTTGAACAAATCATTTGCAATGTGTAAATTTATTGATTACCAATTACTCCACATTAAAGGTAATTTGTTACATTAGCGCTGTCAAAGGTGCCCATAAACAGACCTTCCACAACATGCTTTTTAACATGTGTAGGAATGGAAAGCAACACTTGCTAGTCTTAGCTAGCTAGCTAGCTACATATAACACAGCTTTGGTAGGTAGTTTTTGGTTGGATTTCTCCAAGCTAACGTTCCACAACACTCTTAACACACAGACAGAGAGAGCAATAAAATATTTACAGTCACAGTTCAACCATAACCATTCAGTATGCAATGTTTTGGTGAGTGTACACAGATGATTAAGCAAGTGCATTGGTGGGGTCAAAAGCCAATCGTCTTCCAGTGATTCTCATGTTTAATTAATCTTTTTTTTCCCCCCAGAGTTAATGTTTAATCTATTCTAAATTATTCTCTACCTATATGTTTGCTAGGTTGCCAAAAAAACACTCATTTTCACATTTTAAAAACATTATATTATGGTGGAAAAGGGAGCTAGATAATGGGCAGAATGAAAGTAGCATTTGGCATCAATTAAGGAAAATATAATGTATCTTAACAATTCATTTTCAGGGAACTTAAAAACGACTATTGTAATCACAATACTTTGTTGCTAATTTTAAGGTTATTTCTGGGAAACTTACTTCATGATACAGTCAAAACACAACATCTTAACATGGCTGCCATTGGCAAACTTCCACCCTCACCTCTGCCAACTACGCTATGTGTATCTGTACGTACAAATAACACTCCAATATATAAAATCTCTTAATTCCAAGATTTCCCAAAACATTTCGCATGTTTCCAACTTCCTCCCTCAGGACGCGGAGCTCGTGTCAGGAACTGTCTGATGCTGTACGTGTGCAGGCCTGCCTATAGACCATACACGTCTCCTCTCGTGTCTTAGCAAGCATCGGCTTTTTGGTACAAATTGGCATCTTGTATGCTGTAAAAGAATTTAAGGAGAGTATTATGGAACAAATATATATATAGACAAATCTATCTAAAATGAATATATTATATATGGAACAATATGCATTTCAACACTTTGTTTCATCGCTGATATTGCTTCATGGATATTTATTTAAATGGTTGCAACAATGGCAGTAATAATAACCACGAGGATGATTGTGATGAGTGAAGTATTTTATTTTTAGCGGTCAGAGGAAAATGAAGAGCACCGATGTTGTTGTTTGTTGTTGTTGTTGTTTGTCTTTTGGTTTTGTTTATTTGTTCCCCTCAGTGTGGTGTGGCTGCTGCTTACCCTCCTGGCTAAAGATGAACCAATAAAAAGTTTCCAAACAGACCAAATTTGTGCTTTCTGACTGATTTATCAATAAAAATAACACACAATATTATCTATTTGACACATTAATATAATTGATTAGGCATATTTCCAGTGATGTGGTTTGGACATAAAATGAATAATAAGGTTCTGTCATTATTGCCCCATCGAGCTTTCACCCACCTCTCAGTGTAAGCTAGTACATATGCTGAGCCGATATTAAAATACATTTTTCTAATATACAGGAAGTGGGTCACGCCCAGATTACAAAATGACATTAGAGGTTGCCCCTGATGCATTCTGGGATGAGGGACTAAAAGTGAAAACTAA
>NW_019174295.1:1381157-1485434 GCF_002260705.1 Seriola dumerili | reverse complement strand
GAACCGAAGTGATATCAACAAGTCACCAGACCATTTAGCAAAACTTAAAGACAATTTCAATGTCCACAGCCTTGTAAACTCTTTGTTTCCTGACACATTTGTTCATCTAAACATTCAAACCAGGAGAGTCATTGTTCACAATTGTCCATGCAAAAAATTACTTCTAGAAACCTGGGACATCCAAAATAATTCCTCCCAAATCTAAACTCTATTTTGATCAAGATGATTTAATCCAAAATTTAAAACATCTCCAGATCCAACGTAATAAGTCTTTCTTCATAGTGTTATGGATATAACTCAGTTGCTTGTTTTTTTGTTAGAAAATGATAACATCCAGCGCTGTGGTCGAATCTGGGTGAAGTCAAACAGCAGTTTTATAATTGAGGCCCCCTGGTGCTCCGTTCCCTCACTTTTACTCTGTTGGGCTCATTAAATAACTAATCAAGGCTGGGGTCACACTAATGGCTTCTCAGAGCAGTGAATACAGATGTGTGGTGTGTGTGTGTGTGTGTGGGTGTCTGTGTGGTGCATAACAAGAACACGCACAAAAAAAAAAAGGTGATGAGGAGCGAGGAGAGAGCTAGATATAGTTAGAGGAGTGTGTAGTGTGTGTGTGTGTGTTGTGTGTGTTTATGTTGCAAGTGGAAGAAAAAAAAAAAAAAAACCCTTCTTGTTCATTATATCAAATCAAAGTGCATTAAAGCAGAGCTCTTAGCATCTTTCCACCCTGACACACTTCCCTCTGGAGCCACACATAACACACACAACAATGTGGAAGTACCAGTGGTGTACAATGACCAGGCACACAATGCACACATATTCAGGGAAATAAAACACTGTCTTCAAGTCATGTGTGGCACACAAGTAGTAGTGTGTGTGGTGTTTAAAAGTGTGGTGCAGAAAATGAATAATGCATGAATGTTTCCTTCCACAAGCTTTTTACCAAACCCATTATTCTCCACCCCTGGACTCTGATATGAGAGCATCAGTATTGGTCTGTGGCAGCACACAGAAAGTTGCAAGTTCAACTCCACTGCTGTGTCTAAGAATCCATATTGCTGATCTTGTTATTTATTTGCTGCAGGTTAACTGCTCCTCCTGGCTGCCTCTTCTGACTCTGACCCCTCTAGTGTAGTGGGTATACAGTAAATAAGTAAAATGTCATGAATTGTTCACACTGCTATGTTTGGATTTGTGTAGAAATGTGTTGGCAGCAGTTACACTGCCCCTGGAAGATATCCTGTCTAAGTACGGGTGAGTTGGAGGATGGCACAGGCCTGAAATTCCTGATTTATTTCAGGCCAAATCCAAGTTGGACTGGAGCCAATATTATAACATCTAAACTATTTTCCCTCCATGAACAAACCTAATGCACAGCTGGAGAGTTACTGTATATGTTAACAACGAAGCGGCCAGGGAACGAATAATTCACTCTGGCTGCCGCTGACAAGGATGCTAGATCTGACATAGATGAAATAGACAGCTAGCAAATTTGGTTTTGGAATACTTGGTATTCACAGCAATCACGTTAAACTCCCGATCGCCCATCTTTGTCACTTTCGATACCAGAGTCACTGCTAGTGTGCAGTCCTAGTAGCGCTGCTCATGAGGAGGGGCTATTATAACCTCTTGTATTGTAAACGCAACCATGCTGAGCTCTGACAAACTCCTAGGTAAACAGCTGTAAATGCTAATGTTGGTATGTAGCAATAGCAAAATAGCTATTTTAAACAGTTCAAAAACATACCACTGGCCTATCGCTTGAAACTTGATTTGGAACTGGTGACATGTTTCAGACGTCTGCTACAGGAAATTACTTTGTTTGGGATTCAGAGACTGCAGCTGTTTAGATACAGTGGGTTAGAGGTCTATCAGGAAAAGAAAACAAAGAAACATTTTGTGATACTAAAGTGATTGCCTTTTCAATATCTTACTTTGAGGAACTGTAACTGAAGTGGTTTCTACAAAATGTCAACAAACAGACAGCGCAAAGATCTCAAAATGTTAAAGCAGCACATCAACGAATTTTGTCCAAATAAATCATAGTTTAAAATTATGATTTAAATAACCTTGACTAGATTCAGCACCAGTTTTTAAATACTCTAGCCATGGACACCACTTTAGTCTTTTACCAAACGATTTTCCTTACTGGGATACATCGGTTTTGGTTTTAGATCTGCAGTTATCAAGTATATATCTAAATCTCACTTTGCACATTTTTGTCCAAATGTTTATGTCCTATAAAAACGATATCATCTGTTTTAAACAAAATTAATAAAGCAAAGCATTCTCACTGACGCAAATGGCATTTGTGTGACATAAATGATTAGAGGGTTTATATCAAATTCTGGCTCTCATCTAATGCATGCAGTGACTCAGACTAAAAGGTGAATTGATGTAAGTTTGGGTCTGACTTTTGGTGGCTCATTAAAACTACTTGTAATTGTCATATTGGATTTGAATTGAGGGTTTTTTTTTTCTGTGTTTCCCATCAGTGGGACAGAAAGCGGTGGGATTTCCAAAGAAAACCTCTCCCCTCTCCTCTCTCAGATTCTTGGAAAGCGTAGGAAGAAACATGGAAGAAAATAGAGTCAGGTGAAACTGAAAATGAGTGCTACTTAAAAACTGGCAATATTTTTCTCAATGTGTTCGCTACAGCAAGTATCAAGGGGTCAAAGTTGAACCTGGATGTCTGTGAATTGTTGATGGAAGTTCACAGAAAGCACCTTAGGTAGTAACTTTAACGTCCACGTTCTAAACAGAATTATCTTCCATATGCGAAATAATTATCAAAGCTATGGAGGATGACAATACAGAGGAAATAATGAATGGTACTTAAAAGAAGGCTCTGCTTTCTTCCCTCCCATAATGAGACAGGCTGAGTAGTGATGCCACTTTCAAGCCGCGGACCTCTGAACGCCCACTGTTAAAGCAGTGGGAGTCCAGAGGTGAGAGCCTCCCCCCACCCCGACCCGACCCCCTACCCTCGCCCAACATTGTGCTCTTCAACTGTGGGCTTGTTTTTCTATTAACAGGCGCTGTCCCGGTGCGCCCTGGAGTATCGCTCTCACAGCCCCTCAGGAACAAAACCGCCTGTCGTCAAACACCCATGCAACTGTCAATCACTCCAGAACTAATTCTTGTGTGTTACAGCCCCAGTACTGACACACACGCGAGATCGGGCTGCACACCGCACTCGTCGGTATGGTTCTAGCTAGTCACGTACGGGCAAAAAAACAAAGGGATGCAAAATGAAAGGAGGTCAGAGGTGAGCGCTGGCCTACAGAAGCAGCGCGAATGAGTGGGAGGATTCAGTGTCTTGGCTCAAGGACACTTCAGCAAGGTGAATGGTGACACATGTCAACCTCACAATGATGTTTACGGTGGTGATTAGTGATGAATGTGGTAAATCATCACACAGTGGAAAGACCATTTACAGCTCCTTAAACATCAACAATTTGATTGTATATTATTGTTTAATTTACCATCACAGATAAAGTTGAGTGTGTTTGCACTCCAATACGATTACATTTGATGATGGCAGCAAGCCATGCATGAATGAGAGACATGTGTTTCGGGAAAATTTTGTTTTTAATTGTGGGCAAGGATATCTCATGATGTAAATGACCAAGAACACAAACGGGATTGCAGATGGCTGTATGGTGCTCGCAGGGGTTATGGAAAGATAAGAGGGTTCATAGCATTTAATGGGCTGTCTCTGTGTGTGTGTGTTTGTGTGTGTGGTGTGTTGTTGGTGTGTGTGTGTGGTGTGTGTTGGTGTGTGTGATGTGACAGCGAGCTCCGATAGAAGTTGGGATTTGGAAAGGAGGAAAGAAATGAGACAGGAGGAGGAAGATATGAAGATGATAATAGTTCGCACATTTATAATCTTTTCTTTGCAACGCAAAGTCATATCAGAACTCAGAAGCAAAAAGAAAAATTCGTACTTCAATCCAACCTGTGTACAGACGTGTGATTCAGCTTCGATGGTCATTTTGGAAGGCTGCACTTACATGCTTGAAATTACTTGTATAATGCCATATCATTCAACACGCGACAACGCTCCAAAATTACCAAGTTGAATCAACACCCTCTCTTAAAAAAAAAAAAGGGCCCATATTGTAGAACCAATGAGATTTCATGTCTTTTTTGATTTGTAAATTGCAGGCACCGTCCCGTGTTTGTGCACATACATCGATTGCTTTCCTTGGATGCACGAAATCCTTGGTGAAATATTGGCTTTCCAATAGCCTTGCCTGGTGGCCAGAACTCCCAGGGCGATGCTTTAAAGAGCTCAGAATGGTTTTCTTTGGCGAGCCAGTGCCTTGAAAGTGCCTATAGAGTGCCCAGGGGTTTAAACAGGCTTGGACAGGTATTATTTGCTGGAATGCAGATTCATTTTTACTGTCCGTCCTTTACAGAGTGTTTTTATTGATGGAGAGAGGCTATCTCTCTCTTTGTGTGGACATAAACTGCTGTCAGGCTTTAACAGATGGCCAAATATAATACCCCTATGGCCAATGTTGAACAAATCATTTGAAATGTGTAATCAATTAAAAAAAAAAGTATTGATTACCAATTACTCCACATCAAAAGTAATTTGTTACATTAGCGCTGTCAAAGGTGCCCATAAACAGACCTTCCACAACATGCTTTTTAACATGTGTAGGAATGGAAAGCAACACTTGCTAGTCTTAGCTAGCTAGCTAGCTACATATAACACAGCTTTGGTAGGTAGTTTTTGGTTGGATTTCTCCAAGCTAACGTTCCACAACACTCTTAACACACAGAGACCGAAGTGATATCAACAAGTCATGAGACCATTTAGCAAAACTTAAAGAACATTTCAATGTCCACAGCCTTGTACCCTCTTTGTTTCCTGACACATTTGTTCATCTAACAATTCAACCAGGAGAGTCATTGTTCAACATTGTCCATGCTAAAAATTACTTCTAGAACCTGGGACATCCAAAATAATTCCTCCCAAATCTAAACTCTATTTGATCAGATGATTTAATCCAAATTTAAAACATCTCCAGATCCAACGTAATAAGTCTTTCTTCAATGTTATGGATATAACTCAGTTGCTTGTTTTTTTGTTAGAAATGATAACATCAGCTGTGGTGAGATCTGGGTGAAGTCAAACAGCAGTTTTATAATTGAGGCCCCCTGGTGCTCCGTTCCCCTCACTTTACTCTGTTGGGCTCATAAATAACTAATCAAGGCTGGGTCACACTAATGGCTTCTCAGAGCAGTGAATACAGATGTGTGTGTGTGTGTGTGTGTGTGTGTGTCTGTGTGTGCATACAAGACACACGCAAAAAAAAAAAAAAGGTGATGAGGAGCGAGGAAGAGAGCTAGATTATTAGAGGAGTGTGTGTGTGTGTGTCTGTGTGTGTTTATGTGCAAGTGGAGAAAAAAAAAAAAAAACCCTTTCTGTTCATCATATCAAATCAAAGTGCATTAAAGCAGAGCTCTTAGCATCTTCCACCCTGACACACTTCCCTCTGGAGCCACACATACACACACACACAATGTGGAAGTACAGTGTGTACATGACCAGGCACACAAATGCACACATATTCAGGGAAATAAACACACTGTCTTCATGTCATGTGTGGCACACAAGTAGTAGTGTGTGTGTGTTAAAAGTGTGGTGCAGAAAATGAATAATGCATGAATGTTTCCTTCCACAAGCTTTTACCAATAAACCCATTATTCTCCACCCCTGGACTCTGATATGTCAGAGCATCGTACTTGGTTCTGTGCAGCACACAGAAAGTTGCAAGTTCAACTCCACTGCTGTGTCTAAGAATCCATATTGCTGTCTTGTTATTTATTTGCTGCAGGTTAACTGCTCTCCCTGGCTGCCTCTTCTGACCTCTGACCCCTCTAGTGTAGTGGGTATACAGTAAATAAGTAAATGTCATGAATTGTTCACACTGTATGTTTAGGACTTGTGGTAGAAATGTGTTGCAGCAGTTACACCTGCCCCTGGAAGATATCTGTCTAAGTACGGGTGAGTTGGAGGATGGCACAGGCCTGAAATTCTGATTTATTCAGGCCAAATCCAAGTTGGACTGGAGCCAATATTATAACATCTAAACTATTTTCCCCTCCATGAACAACAACCTAATGCACAGCTGAGAGAGTTACTGTATATGTTAACAACGAAAGCGGCAGGAGCGAAATAATTCACTCTGGCTGCCCTGACAAGGATGCTAGATCTGACATAGATGAAATAGACAGCTAGCAAATTTGTTTGGAATACTTGGTATTCACAGCAATCACGTTAACTCCCGATCCGCCCATCTTGTCACTTTCCGATACCGAGTCACTGTAGTGTGCAGTCTAGTAGCGCTGCTCAGAGGAGGTATTATAACCTCTTGTATTGTAAACGCAACCATGGCTGAAGCTCTTGACAAGACTCCTAAGTAAACAGCTGTAAATGCTAATGTTGGCTATGTAGCAATAGCAAAATAGCTATTTTAACAGTTCAAAAACATACACTGTCCTATCAGCTTGAAACTTGATTTGGAACTGGTGACATGTTTCAGACGTCTGCTACAGAAAATTACTTCTGTTTGGGATCTCAGAGACTGCAGCTGTTTAGATACAGTGGGTTAGAGGTCTATCAGGGAAAAGAAAACAAAGAAACATGTTTTGATACTAAAGTGATTGCCTTTTCAATATCTTACTTTGAGGAACTGAACTGAAGTGTTTCTACAAAATGTCACAAAAGACAGCAAAGATCTCAAATGTTAAAGCAGCCACATACGAATTTTGTCCAAATAAATCATAGTTTAAAATTATGATTTAAATAACCTGACTAGATTCAGCACCAGTTTTAAATACTCTGCCATGGACACACTTTAGTCTTTACCAAACGATTTTCCTTACTGGATACATCGGTTTGGTTTAATCTGCAGTTACAAGTTATTCTAAATCTACATTTGCACATTTTTGTCCAACTGTTTAGTCACTATAACAACAGGTGATCATCTGTTTAAAACAAATTAATTAAAGCAAAGCATTTTCACTGACGCAATGGCACTTGTGTGACATAATGATTAGAGGTTTAATCAAATTCTGGCTCATCTAATGCTGCAGTGACTCAAGACTAAAAGCTGAATTGATGTAAGTTTGGGTCTGACCTTTTGTGTCTCATTAAAACTCTTGTACTTGTCATTTGGATGTGAATTGAGGGTTTTTTTTTTTCTGTTGTGTTCCCAGTGGGACAGAAAGCGGTGGGGATTTCCAAAGAAAACCTCTCCCTCTCTCTCTCAGATTCTTGGAAAGCGTAGGAAGAAACATGGGAAGAAAAATGAGTCAGGTGAAACTGAAAATGAGTGCTACTTAAAAACTGGCAATATTTTCTCAATGTGTTTGCTACAGCAAGTATCAAGGGTCAAAGTTGAACCTGGATGTCTGTGAATTGTGATGGAAGTTCACAGAAGACACCTTAGGTAGTAATTTAACGTCCACGTTGCTAAACAGAATTATCTTCCATATGCCGAAATAATTATCAAGCTATGAGGATGACAATACAGGGAAATAATGAATTGTACTTAAAAGAGCCTCTCGCTTTCTTCCCTCCCATAATGAGACAGGCTGATGAGTGATGCCACTTTCAGCCGCGACCTCTGACCCCACTGTTAAAGCAGTGGGAGTCCAGAGGTGAGGAGCCTCCCCCCACCCCGACCGACCCCCTACCCTCGCCAACTTGTGCATCTTCACTGTGGGCCTTGTTGTTTCTATACAGGCGCTGTCCCGGTGCGCCCTGGGAGTCGGTCTCACAGCCCCTCAGGAACAAAACCGCCTGTCCGTCAAACACCCATGCAACTGTCAATCACTCCAAGAACTATTCTTGTGTGTTTACAGCACCAGTACTGACACACACGAGATCGGCCTCACACGCACTCGTCGCTATGGTTCATAGCTGTCAACGTACGAGCAAAAAAAACAAAGGGATGCAAATGAAAGGAGGTCAGAGGTGAGCGCTGGCTACAGAGCAGCAGCGCATGAGGTGGGAGGGATTCAGTGTCTTGCTCAAGGACACTTCAGCAAGGTGAATGGTGACACATGTCAACCTCACAAATATGTTTACGGTGGTGATTAGTGATGTAATGTGGTAATCATCACACAGTGGAAAACCATTTACAGCTCCTTAAACATCAACAATTTGTTGTTATTTGTTTAAATTTACCATCACCGATAAAGTTGAGTGGTGTTTGCACTCCACTACATTACATTTGATGATGGAGCAAGAAGCATGAATGAGAATGTGTTTCTGGGAAATTCTGTTTTAATTGTGGGCAAGGTCTATGATGTAATGACCCAAGACACAAAACGGATTCAGATGGCTTAGGTGCTGGCAGGGAGTTTGGAAAAGATAAGAGGTCATAGCTATGGCTTCTCTGTGTGTGTGTGTGTGTGTGTGTGTGTGTGTGTGTGTGTGTGTGTGTGTGTGTGTGTGTGTGTGTGTGTGTGTGTGAGACAGCGAGCTCCGATAGGAAGTTGGGGATTTGGAAGGGAGGAAAAGATGAAGACAGGAGGAGGAGATATGAGATGATATAGTTGCACATGATAATACTTTCTTGCACGCAAGTATATCAAGAACTCAAAGCAAAAGAAAATCTCACTTCCAATCCAACCTGTACAGACGTGTTGATTCAGCTTCATGGTCATTTTGGAGGCTGCACTTACATGCTGAACTACTGTATAATGCCATATCATTCAAACAGCGACACACGCTCCAAAATTACCAAGTTGAATCAACACCTCTCTTAAAAAAAAAAAGGGCCCATATTGTAGACCATGAGATTTCCATGTCTTTTTTGATTGTAAAGCAGGCACCGTACCATGCTTGTGCACATACATGTGCTTCCTCCTTTGCATGCACGAAATCCCTTGTGAAAATATTGCTCCATAGCACTGCTGGTGGCCAGAACCTCCACAGGGTGCCTTTAAAGAGCTCAGATGGTTTCTTTTGGCGAGCAGTGGCTGAAAGTGCTTAGAGTGCCAGAGGGTAACAGCTGGAGCAGGTATTATGCTGAATGAGATCATTTTACTGTCCGTCTTTACAGAGTGTTTTTATTGATGGAGGGGTGTGTCTGTAATTTTGGGGATGACTTTTTTTTTTCTTTTTTTTTTTAACGACGCACTGGAGTTTTATGTTGGTTTGACTATGTGAACTGTTATGGACGATGTGAGAATAATTTCTCAACATTTAAAACCGAAAAGGCAGATCCATTTAGCGTATTAGCTGCACCTGTTGTATCCAGCTATCCAGCCCAACGTCCAACCACCACTTTCATCACAAGCGTGTGTATGTGTGTGTGTGTGTGTGTGTGTGTGTGTGTGGTCATGGGGTTGTGATTGTAACTGATTAAAGGGGCCGCAATTTGGCACTGAACCAAGATGAAATCTGCACAACAACCTGCAAATTTTAGCAACATCTGCAAACTAAACTCTAGTTTTCTTTATATTGTAATGCTAAGACATACTCCCACATTTAATAAACGACAGCGTTTGCTACCTGTGTTGTTGGTGCATCGGTCAAACGCTGCACATTAGTGTAATGCAGCACTTCACATTGGCTTAAAGATGCTCAACAGGAAACAGACAACACAAACTGTGATGACCATCAGGCTGAATCAGAAACATGCTTTCATACCAAACTGCTTCGGCAATGTTGTTTCTGATGATCAGTTAAGATAGATAATGAAACTTTGAACAGTGGAGATTCATGGTGTTGGACTTGCATACAGGAAACATGTAGGAGAGAGAAATCCAGGGAGCGAGGGAGGGCTTCACACAGCTGCAGCGATGGGGGAGGGTGGGAATGTTATCTGCAGGGGTCGAGAGGTCAGGAGAGAGGTTTTAACTCACTTCCTGTTTCTGCTGCTGGGATGACAAAACTCCTCTCCCTGCCCTCTGGAATTCACATCCATCCCTCCCTCCCACACTCTCATTCTTTCGTCCCCTGTCCTGTCTTCAGCCCCCCCCCCCCCCCACTTTAGCAGCTCACAATAGCTGCGTTCCAATTCAGATATTTTCATGTAAATTATGATGTGCAGAACTAGACGAGCTGAGAGGAAGTGGCAACATTTGATTTAAATCTCCCTGATTTTTCAGACTTTGGAGCCTGACCGTGATTTATCAGTCCAATAAAACTGATTTTTCACACATGCTCTGTATGACCCAGAGTTGGTTCGTGTTCATGTGGACAGCTCCATTTCTCCGTCGCCATCTTTGTAAAAAGTCCAATAAAACCAACATTAGCTGACAGTGAAGTATCTCTTTTGCGGATGTTTGTTGCTGACACTGTGGTCAAAATGGGTCAGCAGATGCAGCTGTGTTGAAGGGCTAAGATAAACCATTTGGTTCAAATATGTTCCCACCCACTTTATAAAAGCTCATTTGAGACTCCTCTAGCTTGTTTTATTTGGTCAAGTGAGAGAAATACCAAAATATGGTGTGGTTTATTAAGAAAGAGGATCCCAAAAACACAAGGGGTTATGGGTAGGAGGGAGCAGATGTTGACACGATATTTCATACCGGGATAGCAAAATGAGTAAAAACTTGGAATCAGGAAGAGGTAAATCACTTTTTCTTTTTTGTTTTTGACTCCCCCAATGTCTAATGAACAAACTGCTTGTTAGTCTCTGTGAGTTGTTTTTCACTGTGAAACTAAACAAAACTGCACCACAGACGACTGTTGATATGTGAGTCTTCTCTTCAAAATGTTTAAAAATAGTTTGTTTCTCCTTCCGTCCAGAACTGTGGGCTTCTCTTTCGGATGCATGCGTCTCTACCCCTGCATTGCAAACTGTTGTCTGGTTGGTTTGTGTTGACCATGGTGTGTTGACGTAAACGCTGACCACAAACAGGCAAGAGGCCGTGTGACGCAAACGGCCATAAAAACCCAAACTGAACTCACTGTTTACATGTTCAAAGAAAACTCCTAAAACCTGAATAATATTGACAAATCCCAAAACTTAAATTGATATATCAAATATTGTCATATTAGGAATTATAGAGGAATATCAGTAGGCTTGGGCCGATACTCGATCATTTCTAATACTGTGATATCTGGCCTGGATGGTATTAAGGTATTACTTTTTGGATATCACCCAAGTCCAAATATTAGTGTGCATGTAAACATACTGATGGGTGGGTGTGGCTTTGTTGCACCTTCAACCAAACTCAACTATAATACTACTGATAAACTCTTAAATATTAAACTTATTTGCTAAACTAAGGAGTTGCAGATTCGTCGTCTCATGTCCTTGAAGGACCTTTACTCATGTTTTAGCCCATTCCCAAACCTTACTGAACATTTCTGCTCACAACAGTTGCATTTACTGAACATTATGTCTGCTTATTTTTGTCTCGCTACATTACTGTTGTGTGGTTGTTGAGTTGTCAACCCTGTTGGCACTTTAAGAGGCACGATTACATGATTCTCAGGCCAGTTGTAGTGAGATGAACCGAAACCAAAGGCTGCAGATGGGAAAATGAAGAGCTATCAAGTCTACACAGTTTGGCAACAAAAGTGGGCTGTAATAATACAAAACATGTGTGATTTGTAACTCAAAAAGATGCACGATTCTTTATCCCATATCAGTGTTTAAGAACATGACTTCTTTTATTGTGTAACTTGTTAACATTTTTGAAGACTAGAAGTTAAATTGTTTGTGTTTTATTGTAATATTGTGTAAATCTGGTACAAGCAGGCAACCTAATGTAGGTCATGACCAGGACTTTACGACACACATACACACTCACGAGCACAGACCCCTTGTGTGCATGTCATTAATATAGACACACACACACACACACACACACACACACACACACACACACACACACACACACACACACACATACACCCTTTCTGTGATTTTCAACAGACTCTGTGCATCCTGTAGAGAATGCAGAGGAAGTGATTGAATAATTCAGCATATTTCCTGAACAGTAATGGCCCTGCTGCTGATGGCGGTGTGGTATTCAGCAGTGGGGTTAAGTGCTGTGTGTACTCAGCCAGCCATGCAACCAACCAGCCATTCATCCATCCATCCATCCGGGCTGGGTTTGGCCTTAAGTTTATTTACAGCCACAAAGCATAAAAACAGGGAAATTACAGAGGAAAAAAGAAAATTAAAGTGAGCAGGAGAGACTCTAGGAAAGCTTCATCTGCGTATACAGTTCATGAAAACTTTTGATGAATGATGCTTTTGAAAATGTGTATTTTACTGTAATTCTCAAATATGATAAAATGTCATGCAGCATAGTGCTAGTTCATGTAAGCATTAATTAGCAGGTATTCGTGTCTGCGATCCCTATTCCTGGCTGGTTAGCTTAGCTCGTTAACTAGCTAACTAGCGAGCAAATGAACTAGCCTTGGGTTAGCCTTAGAGCAAGACACCCATACGCCCAGCTGTGCTAACGATGGGAAAGGGAGCATACAGTTATTAATCCAGCATGCAGCGATGTCTCTGCTCCATATACACCCCACCTCTTTGCCCATTTTGGGATTAGCCAGGAGTTAGGAAGTGTCAGGAACCGCCAAGATGGCGACGGTAGAGCAGCCCACTCTGCATTTCGTGTGTGACACCACCAAGGCTACTTCCATCTTTAGATACAGGTTATTGTAGCACCCAATCATTTTCATCTATAGATTATCCCTCAAAGAGCAGAGCTTTTCCCTTGCACTAAATCTAACTTGCAACTATTTGCCATAAATGGTAAATTTATAGCAGCATTGATAAAAAACCAGAGAGAAAAGAATGAGTGAGTGACAAACCTGCAGGAAAAAAATCTCTCAAAGAACAGGCTTGATGTCAGCGCTGTATTTTGGCTGTGTATTTTGGGACAGGGCGGGAAATCCACGGCCCTGGGCGTATTATATTTAGCCATTTGGTCCAGGAAGTAGGATGAGAAAGCGGGGCGGTTGTTAGATATTAGTGAGCCTTGTGAGATGAACCGGGGTTCCCACTTTCCCACAGTCTGAACTGGAAAACGCTGGACAGAGGCCCTGACAGCTGGCCCCGCTAAGGACCCTGGGTAACAGACTGCCCACTGCCTCCGCAGGAAGGAGAGGTCCACGGTGGCAAACACACACACACACACACACACACACACACACACACACACACACACACACACACACACACACTGCTGGCCCAGCACAAACAGGCTTGAGATCTTTTTATTTACCTACACTTATTCCATTATTTTGGAAGATCAGCTGGTTGGTCGACTTACTCTGTGGCGCCGACACCAAAATGTTTCCTTTTGAGTCGTTGCTTCACTGAGTGAATTAGTGTCCTGTTCTCAGTGACAAAGCTCTGATAAATCCTTCCAAGTCATACGTCAAAGGACACATCAGATGCTACAGGTGATAACTTCACTGGTCCTGAAAACTCGCTCACTTCATATCCTAAGTATTTTGTGTTTGGTCAGATTTGACTCACAATGGCTTGGCACATAGCACTAATGCAGGACTGCATTACTCATAGTAAGAAGCTTATTCAGTGCATTTGCATACAATAGAGTTAAAGTCAGCTTTCCGCAGTAACCTGTTTTTTTTGTTTGTTTTTTTTGGTCAAATCAACCTTCCTCCTTCTCTCCTCTCCCTCTAATGCTCTCTTTCACTCTGATTATAGTTCCTACTTGTCTCCTCTGTCTGTCTCTACCTGCACTCCACTGTATCTTCATTATGACATCTCTTTTTCATCCTTGTCTTACTGCTGCCTCTCTCCTTTGTTTTAATTATATGAGTTAATCAGAATTTCTAAAGAGCTTTTTGAAAATTCACAATCAATTCAAGTCCTCAAAACCAACAAACTATCATCATTCAGAACATTCTACACACACAAAAACACACACACACACACACACACACACACACACACACACACACACTTCTCTTCCCACAGTGTTTCTGGTCAGGGAGCAGAGAGTGTGGGAATCTTTTCCCTGTGTGCCAAATGTATGATGAGTCAGAGCACACACACTATTTTTTGACCACAACACAGCAGCCTTGTATTTGCTATTATTAATGCCTTATAGTTTTAAAGTTAGGAGTTAATCATGGGAATTAATCGCCTGGCTCCGTGCACGAGCTGGAAAATACTCTCAAAGCTAAAGAGCCTCCTCTCCGAACGCATATGGAGGTTATGTCTGCTCTTCCTGAGATCGTTCAACTTCCTGATAAGTTAGTTAGTTTATCTGCTACTGTGGCTGAGAGAAGGAAACTCTGATGTTTTAGTAAAGTTGTAGCCCCCTCTGGTGGCGTTATTAAGACATGGATTGCTATATGACAGGAATCATGTTCTTCAGTGGATTTACAATTCATATTTGGATGTAATGACCATGAAGCGCCATAAAATGAATGACAATACTCCCTAAAGCACAGTCTCAGGTGTGTTCAACTCAACCAGCTGCCACTACATAACATTTTCATTAAAATCATGGATCACTGTTGACAATAATACACAGAAGGTTCAGCAGAGAGAAGTTTTGTATACGAGACAAACCTGATTCACACAGGAGTTAAACCCACAACCCTTACACATCTGCTTCAACAGATGAAGTATGAGAAATGCATCAGCTCGCAAACACAGAGACTGAATGAGAAATTCAGATGAGCTGCAACAATAATCTTAATCATGTTTTATATTTTCATGTTACATTTGCCCAACTGTTCAAAGCGATGCAGCACAGCGGCACAATAACTGAACATCTGCAAACACTGCAGGCAGCAAACACCAAAACTGCAACAACAGTAAAGCGGATCACATTGCATGCTGTGTGATTTATGGCTGACTTTGCACAAGCTGCCCCTCCCTCTTACAGCAGCCTCAGCTACAACAACCTGCTCGTGGCAATTTCACACAAAGTCACTATCTCGCTTTAAATAACAAACACACTTCAGACTTCTGGATGCATACACACACAATATCACACCATATAAACCACAACAACATCACACTTTGTCACCCTTTTGTACTAGACCCCCTGCCCACCCCATCCCCCTCCCTGTCAACATGGATGTCAGTCTAGTAGAGTTCCTGTATGTGTGTGTCTGACTCTATTATGTGTTGTTTACATTGCCAATAACGTAAAGACAATAACAACATTGCTATGGGAAACAGATAAACCAACTTAAAGCGACAAAACAAAGCAAAACTCAGCATAGCAGAACCACAGCCAGGCCAAATCCCAACTGCAACTAATGATTATTTTAATTATCAATTAATCAGTTAGTTTATAAAACAGCAGGAAAACCGTGAAAACCGAGTAGCCATTTTCTAAATTGAACATCACAGTTAAAACAGAAAAGCAGCAAATTCCCCAGTGCTTGGCCTTAGCTACAACCGTAAAACAGGTGCATGTTGCAGCAGTGACACTGACGCTGTGTGGTTCACAAAATGTTTCCTACCTGTATTTTCTGACGTCCGTCGCGTGACGTCCTCAGAAGATAAACAACACCTGCAGCTCAGCAACAAGTCCATGGAAGAAAAACACCCCAAAACAGATTCATCTGGACTTTAGATCCTGTGAAGCTTTGGTCGCTTGTTAATTTTCCACATCCCGCGTTGGAAGAAGTAAAGAGGGAACAGAATTTGAGCAGCAGTTTAGTCCCCGCCCCTTTACACACCTGTGCACAATTGACGAATCACTGCGCACAATGTGCCTCTTCACTGAGGTTGTTTTGGTTTTGCACCGCATTACTGATACGTATATTTTCCTAGACTTACAGTATAAATGACAAGTAATTACATTTCTACATGAACTAATCTAATGATTAAATTACTGTTGTGTATCGAGCTTTCAAAGGGGATGACTGCAGGGATTAACTCGGTGTATAGAACTATGTTAAATCATATGGGTCTTTAAAAGAAAAGCTGTTAATCAGCATTTTCTCAGACTAATAAAGAAACTTATATCCCATTTAGACAGGTATCCCTGGGTTCTTTACTGACACTCAGTGGCCAAAAGTTTGTGGACAAACACTGTTCTTTTCCATACTTCTTGGGCTACACTCCTTGGAGTCAGTGGAGGAAATTCTTAGATTTAGACAACAGTGTGGTGACGGCCCTTTCTCCTGTTTCTGCACGACAACGCCTCCATGCACAGAGCCAGCAGGGTCCATGAACACATGATTTTGATGTGGAAGAACTCGGCTGGCCGGCGCAGAGCCCTGACCTCAACCCGCTCCAACACCTCCTTTGGATGGATGGGGTGGAAAGAACACCAACCGTGAGCCAGGCCTCACCGCCCAGCATCAGTGGCCGACCTCACTAATGCTCCCTGCTGTTGATACCACAAGAGGGGAGGCTTTTACCGCAGCGGATTAATGCCCATACATAATGACATGTTCAACAGTTACACATGGGTATAAAATTCAACTGTCCACATACTTTTGGTCATATACTGTATGATGTCCTTTTTTTTTCTTGCTTAAAATGCAACTTTGCAACTTTCTATGTCAAGTCTGACACTTCACCTTAAGCACAAAAAAAGACAGATTTAAAGCCACACAGGAGACAGGTCTGTGTGTGTGTGTGTGTGTGTGTGTGTGTGTGTATGAAGGGATTGTATTTCTTTTTTCTTTTTTTTTTAAATATCTGGTTATTCAAAGGTTTAAAACACCAGTTCTGCTGAGTCCCAGGTCTTCTGTAAAAACAAAAGAGCAGCAAAGTGAAGGGAGCACAAAAGTTTATTTTCCTGCCTCCATTCACCACAGAGCTGCCCCTCATTAATAATAAATACATGCTCTACTTTCTACAATACGTTTTGGGGGGTTGCAGTGGAAAGGAGGAGGAGGAAGAGGAGGGCACCAGGGGTGAAGAAGAGGAGAAGGACCAGAAAGACATGCACATCCCCTCTTGAAGGAGACTTCAGGATGGAGTAAGAAGAGGAGAGGGAGAAATAGTGGAGGGATGAAATGAGGAAGGAGAAGGTAGAAGAGGAAGGGGAAGCAATTCAGGAAGAGGGAAAGGGAGGAAGGTGTAGTGAGGAAAAGAAAGAATATAAAGGATGAAAGGAAAAGGAAAAAAAGTAAGGAGAGAAAGGAGGGAAAGACACTGTAAAGGACATATAGGAGGACCTATCAGAGGAAAGGAAGGGAGGAAGTACAGGACTGAAGAAGGACATACAAGAGGAAAGGAGGAGGTAAGGAGGGGAGAGACAGGGTGGATGTAGTGGAGGAAAGCCGGTGAGTTTTCTGGACTACAGGGGCAGCAGTACTGTTTCTGACCACACGGTGTCAGTATTGGAGCACAGTAATGATCCCTGTGAGTCACGATGCCTCTCTGCTCCTGGTGCTGCTCGGCGTCAGGGCCCATAAAACACAAGGAGCCTCCGACAATCTGCTACAAGCCTGTTTCCTTCAGGGACCTCCAGCTTCAACAAGCTCCGTCTGGCAGCAGTTTCAGGTTAAATCCACCTGCACAGACTGTGGCCGTCTCTTCTCCAGGTCCTACTGAGGGACACTGACTCAGCGCACGTGTTGGTTTTTTTTCTAGAAATGCCTTGTTACACTCTGTTAAACACATTCACACCTGGGAGCCACTCAGTGGCCTCTAAGCAGCTCAGGTGGAGTGGCTCTGGTTTCGGTGCCTACCTGGTTAGGTCCTCCAAAGAAGATCCAGTCTGTGGTGCTCTTGTGTTGGGAGATATAATCATCAATTTATGATGTTTGACTCAATCCAGGAGTTATTTTGGGATAAAGTGAATCACCATAAAGTGACATCACATTTCCCCTCAACTGTCTTCCCTACTTCCACCTTCACCTTTTAGTGATTTCATACAATTCCCTGAAGGCCTCTTTACAGAAAACAGACATGAACATGGTGTTTATTAATTGAATTTTGCATTTTAAGATGCTAAACTGCAGCTTCTTGAAAAAAGGCATTGCACCAAAATCACACTGCTACACTTCTGCTGAAACTTTACCTACTAAACCACCCAGTTTCACCGTAACGCCACAGTGCACTAGAGTTTGCATTTTGCAGTGCTGTCCAAATGTATAGCAAGAATTCTTATACCCTATGTAGTGGACTCATATTATCCCACAATGCATCATGAGAAGTAGTGTACAACTGATGCTCACTACTCAAGCAATATATACCATCATGAATTGCGCTCGTGTTGAAAGAAAGAAAAGCAGCGCAGGAAATGAGAGTGATTTTTCATTTTACCAGTGAGCTCAGTAAATAGTCTTCTACATTGAACTCCCTGGATAGTGAGCAGGGAGCAGTGAATGAGTGAGTGACTTCACACACAACCAATAACTTATAAAAACAACAATGTAGTCAGGAAGGAATTTCTGTGTTTTAAAGGTTGGGACTTTTTGGAAAATGTTTCATTCAGAAGTCACCAGTTGTGGGACAGAAAACAATAGAAGACGTTTTCATGAACTGAAAATAGTGGAAACAGAAGCAGAGCCGGCCACTTTGGCTCCACTTTATGTTACATTTCCTTATGTTCCTGCAGTGGATGGATGCAGTGATGGTGCAGACGGATAACTCCCCCGATAAAACACCGATAAAAACCTGATTATACAGAGAGCATGACAGCCTGTGGGCACAATCTGTTTATGTCCTGTCCTTGGAAAGTCTGTACAGCATTGGGAATATTACTTAAAGTACTTCTTAAAGTATTTTTATCACATATATCACAGGGTTGTTACAGTGTGTGATATTTTAAGTAGAATCGGTTGCTGGCTTAAAAAAAAAATTGAGCTTGTAAATTCATTGTCGACTTTTACTTTGACATCGGAGACAGCAGTTGACAAAACAGTCTCACCACATGATCCATTATGTGGCTTTTCAGGAGCTTTTGATCGTGTCACACCAGAACAGCCCACATGCAGAGCTCAATAGAAGGGAAATGTGAACGTGTACAGTGCCCGGACAATGGGACTGAATCAGCCTTGTGGTGAGACGTTGTTCCCGAGATCAAGAATGAAATTTCAATCTTATCTTCATACACAAAGAATTTTTGATATCCTATAGGAAAAACATATATTATGTAATCTAACGATCCACACAGCTAATTCAAATATTACAATTAAAACATATTTAGTTTACTGCCCATAGTATACCTGCATAATGTATATTAGTCACTGATTGTAATTTGATAAACCAGGATCTAACGTAACAGTGACTGTATTTATTTAATTTCCCACTCCGGAAAAGTGCAGTGATATGATGCAACAACGGGCCTTTAAAATATCAACGAGTCACAGATCCACCAGTGAAGAAGTTTTGATCACACTTCATGATCAGCATCAGTTTCCAGGAAACCCAAGACCTGTCGAGCAGAACATGGAGTTCAATATAAGAGTCACTGAAAACTGTATTTATAATCCTCTGAACCCCAAGTGATGACTGTTGATGAGATCCTCTCTCTCTCTCTCTCTCTCTCTCTCTCTCTCACACACACACACACACACACACACACACACATCCTCTACATGTGTGTATGTGTGTGTGTGTGTGTGTGTGTGTGTGTGTGTGTGTGTGTGTGTGTGTGTGTGTGTGTGTGTGTGTGGGTGTGTGAGTATGTGTGGCTGATCAATAAGTAGCACTGAGGGAGGTTAGTTGTCACTCATCCAGCGTCTGACATCTGCAGAGGAGAAGGCCTGAGCCTGTGATACCCTCACTGACTGACTGACTGACTGACTGACTGACTGACTGACTCACTCACTCACTCACTGACTGACTGACTCACTCACTCACTGACTGACTGACTGACTGACTGACTGACTGACTGACTCATTCACTCACTCACTCACTCACTCACTCACTCACTCACTCACTCACTCACTGACTGACTGACTCACTCACTGACTGACTGTTTCATTATCTGTCTGACTGATCATCTTTCTGTTTATGTGACTGACTGTTTATTTGTCTGACTGACTGTGTGATGACATGTCTGTTCATCTGTATGTCTGACCATCTGACTGTTAATCTGTAATGAACAGTGTTTGACTGACCAACTGAATACCCGACTGATTAATGGACTATCTGACTGTTTACATGTCTGACTGTTTGACTACCTGTACTGCCATCATACCATCATACTGTAGCCTAAAATGCTTGGTTTCATTTGAATTTAGATTCACTTATTTGTTAATCAGATATTTTCAGATCTAATTTCAATCATTATCTTTTCATTCAGTGCATTCAGTCAACAGTTTAATAAATAGCACAGCTCATAATGTTGTATGTTATCTCTCTGAGAGTAGCATTTCCTATGTGAATCAATAATGTGCATCTATAGGGAGCTAAGCCGAAAGGACAAGTGCAGTTCTGCACAAATGTTGCATTTCATACATTTACATTGTAGGAAACATAATCCATATGACCTTTTTTCCATAAGAAGTCGCACATACTGTACGTCGTCAGCTCTACTGAAACACCAGCATGGCTTTGTGTACTGTCTAAAAGTAGATGTGGCAGGCAGGAGAAATAAATGTCATATCTGTACACTGAAGGAAGAAACTGGGTCAGAGTACAGGCATGTAGAGGCAGCTTTAACATGCTCTGCAGTCATGCTTACACTGAAAGATGCACAGTACAGTATGGCACGTGTATGTGCATGTGGTTGCAGAACAAGCATGCAGCCAAAGTGCAAACACACATCCACTACAACCCACCCTGAACAGTCCCCTCATGTGATGTTGACTTTCATATTACGGCACAGAAAGATTCTGTAAGGGAAGTGAGGGGGGCAGAGGAAGAGGAAGGCAAACTGGGCAAAGAAGCAGGAGGGAGCACAAACGTTTGGAAAGTCAAAGTGACAGGCAGCGTGAGCCGGCAGACCAGTGATTGAGACAGATGAGACAGATGAGCACAAAGACAACACCCAGACACACAGAGGATGCATCAGTCAAGCAGACAAACACACGGGTGTTGATGCGGGAAGCTGTCCTGTACACCCAGGCAGGCGGGCTCCACCTCTGATGTTGTGCCGTTGGGTTGAGGTGTCTCACTCCGGGGGTGCCTCAGATCCGCCGTCGAGGTGGACTATTAACACTAACTTCAATGCAGCCAAAACCACTGCAGCCGGCTCTGGGCCCCATGGCGCAGCTCTGCCAGGAGGCTTCAAAAGCTGCTCTGGCAGCCAGATTTCAATGATGCGTCCGCATGATGGTTTGGTATTCAAATATATGTTAGATTTTGCTTCAGAGCTCTGAAAAAAAAATCCACTGATCAAATATTACTATTGAAACATCTTAAACACCTCGGGTCAGAAAATGCCCCGGTTCCTTTTTGTATGAAGTTGTAGTTGTAGTTTAACACTTGTGACACAATGTGGAAAAAACCACAGGGTTGTTATCAAAGCACATCCAATACTGACCACCACAATGTAACCATGAAATGAAGAAGAAGAACAACAAGGACACTTCAACACGTGGACTGGAGGAGCCGGGGATCGAACCCCCAACCGTCACGATGACACGCTCTACCTCTGGCATCCTTTTAAAAAAATCCAGGTATTTTTCAGTGAAAATCTGCGAGAGCTGAAAACGATGAGCTTTGCATATGGGACAGTGTGGACCACGACTGCCTCTGTAACCGTTACATCAGTGCTGCAAGACTCCTGATAACCCTGACTGCTGCTTAGCAATGTAGATTACCGAGACGTTTCTCATCACCTGGGACAGTCTGACTGGACGAACCTTGTCTTATGCTGCTCTCCACAGAATAAGTTTCATTTCCTGGCAGAAGAAAGAGACGGAAATTGGAAATTGTCTTTATGATGACACAGACGTCCCTGCGTTTACAGAGCGTTGTATCATTGTAGCCGTAACGGTGACCAGACCAGATGAGTTAGTCAGCGCTACAAGTGTTTAGTAGGTGAGAGAAATGTTTTTCTGACGAGTTCAAATGAGTCAAAATGTCTTTAAAATATTCTAAATGCCTGAGAATATCTTTCTGACTGTTTCCAAGCTCCAAGCTTCACATTATGGGGATTTGCATTATCCATCGATAGAAATGTTTCACCTGGACAAAAAAAAAAAAAAAAAAGCTTCAAGGATCTCCCAGTGAACAGTGAGCAAGCTGAAAGGTCAAAGTGTTGACCTTTGGGGGACCTTTGATCAGTGAAAGAGGAGTGTGTATCATGATGGTTGGGGGAGGAAACATCGGAGAGACTCAGCCACACGTTTGAGTCTTAGTCAGACCCAGACTCAGAAGAGGAGTTCATGTGTTAGTGGCTGTGCTAATGCAAACTCTTGCTCTCTGTACCCCCCCCCCCCATAAGTGGGCGGGATTGGTTCCTTAATTATATATCAAATGAAACCCTGCTTGTCTGAATCCATTTTTATGAGACTGTCACTGGTTCACTGCAGTTGCAAGGTGGAAGTACGCTGCCGTGGCGTTGACTGCTTATTTTGCTCATGATATGTCTTGTATTATGTAAAAAACCCCATATGGACCATGTTTACAATGTTAAAAACAAGATTTTTGTCAGAGGGAGTCTTTAAAGGCACCTCTGATGGAGCTGGCAGCTGAGTCATGAAAGTAAAGTAAAAAGTAATGTAATTGATTACTTTTGTGGCCGAGTAATTAGTAATGTAATAACTTTTTCAATGAGTAATGAAGCGTGATGAATAATTGACCACAACTTTCAAGTAACTTCAGTCAGGCATTCATCTTGACGAGTTCACAGAAGTCTGGTGAAAATTCCGACAGGGAAAAAGTTGGTTAGAAAAAGCGGGAACAAACCGTGGGCCACTGCGTCTCGAACGAGCACCGCTCCAGACGCACCACTGGTGCTCGCCAGACAAGAAAATTTGCCGTGATTGATTTTTGCGTGACCTCCGCGAGCTTGATGAGATGAAAGCTGAGCTGCAGAAGATTAAGTAACACATGAGCCTTGTTGAAAGATTGTGTTTTAGTTCCGTGTAAGTATTTTTGTCAGAGAAAGCATCACCTCTCTCGAGTGTTTAGGATCACATCTCAGAATGAGGACATTTTCTGCTTGAGGCTGTCAGACATATTGACTGTTACTATATTATATTAATCCAGTTTTTTTTTTTCAGAGCTGCAGGTACTTACTTTAAGGCTGTATGTTTCTCCCACATGGACCTTGGGCACATTTTTTTTTTTTTTGAGTGAATAAAAGTGGAAAAAGAAGGAGGATGAGGAGGGATGGAGAAAAATGTTTCTGTACAGTGCTGTTTTCTGAGAGGAAAATACCATAAACCACAGAGACGCAGGGAAAGATGGGGAGAAAGAGTGAGTCTGTGTGATTAAGAGGTGTCTTCAATCTAATATCAAGGGGCTTTATTTATTTTGCAACTCGGGGATGGAGGGAAGAGGGCTTTGGAAATTGTTGGGGGAGCTTTAAGCATCGAGGTACTGCACTGAGAGATTTCAAGGCCAGAGAATTTCAAGAACACAAAAGCAGAAGGAGAAAAAAAAAAAACTCTTTATATATTTTTTTCATTATCAATCCTCAAAACAAATTATTTTTTCTTCAACAGAGTAAGAAGAGGGGGTGGAAGGGAGGGTAGTTGATTTTTCTTTTTTCTCTGTTTTTTTTTTTTTTCCTCTTCTCTTTTCTCCTTATTTTTCAACAGATGTAAAAATGATTGAAATCCCAGCAGGCCTCATTACCGCGGTCCTCCAGAGAGCCGGGGAAGGGCTTAAGGTCTTCAAGTAACGATTGAAACATGATTTGTATTAAAGCCAACGATCTTCCTCGCCAGAGCATCAAATTAGCGAGAACCTCTGGTGAAGAAAGGAAGAGATATCACCAAAATGTAATTGTCTCTGACGCCCGGAGCCTTGGATAACATTACAAGCTGAGACACGAGGAAAGCGCTCAAGGAAAGTTTACTCACTGACACTGCTGTTGTAGTTTACCACTGACACTGCTGTAGCGTCGAATTAAAGTCATCTAATGAGGACAAAACTTTCGATTGTCCAGTGTAAAGGTACGAATCCCACTGCTGTAACAATTCAACATCATATTTCTGTCACAGTTGAAGACATCCATCAGAGCGGATGAAAGAAGGTTGTTGTCTGTGGATCAGCAGAGCGAACGAGCCGGCGGCCCTTTGATGGCTGGGATCACGGTCCCGGAGGAGGCCGTACAGTGGCGTCTGCGTTTGAATAATCAAGGCTTTATTTTCCCTGTTTGTTAATGGATAGGGTTTAACCTTACAAATCCCAGCGCCTTTGCTTCACGGAACATTGTGTCCCCGAGCCTCTCATGCACGAGGCATCCGAGACGCAGGTGATCTTTTACTATCTCTGCAAAACAGACCATCGATGATGTTTCCCAAAAGATCACCTGGAGTCGTGCAATGCAGTACCAACTTATTGCAATGTAGCCTCTGTGACGTCACCCACTGGTTTCTGAGCAGCGGTTTTGAAGCTCAGAGTGGGCTGCTTAGCCATTGCCATCTTGGCAGTGCCTGACTCCACCTAACTCCTGCCTAATCCAAAAAAGGGCAAAGAGGAGAGACGTGTGTCGAGCTGAGGCTTCGGTGCATGCTGGTTTGTGGCGAGGATACGCTCACCCACCTGTCACTCAAAGCAACACACCCTCGATTATACAGAACTTTAAGCTTTAATAAAATTTAAACAGGTGAGTTATATTCAAACCCTGTACAATTGTCATGAAATTAGCTATAGAGACCTAAACTGTTTTTTGTACCAGGCTGTAAACATGTTTATTTCTGCTGTGAAGTTGGGCATGTTAACATGGGAGTCTAGCCTCCAGTGACCATTTGAAGAGCTGCAAATGCTTAGATATGAGATCTCGATCTCAAGGTGACTTCCTGATTAAATAAAGTATATATACTCAATTCCATAAGGACAAGGTTTCTGTACCGATGTTCTTTGGTTTGAAGTCCTGAGTTTATTGCACCCGTAACCACAGCCATCAGTGATGTCACAGTCCTGGAGTACAGTCCTGCATCAGTACAGCAAGGTGAGATGTTAAACCACTGGAAGTCAGCACGAACAAGACTTTAAGCTGGTTTTAAATCGCTCTTTAAAGCAGCTCTTCAACACAAAGTCTGCATCGATACCGCAAACCACACTCCCGGACAAGTGCAGCATCGATGTTTGAGTCTTGATGGCTCTCACCAATCTGCAGCCAGACAGTTTTGTCAGGAGTTGGCGAAACACAAACTTAAGTTAAATGCAGAGCAAATATTGGACTAAGTCGGTTTATTGAGCGGACTCAAAACACAATTTCAAATGGATGATGTTTTGATCGTCTCCTGCCGTCCGGTGGCCAAGATTTGCTTTTATCAGATGGTATATATCTCATCCATCTCACTTCCATTTGGAGAGATGAATTTGTATTCAGATGCTCAAGGTTTTGTCCAATCAATAAATGTGAATACAAACAACTTTCCCTCAAAAGCAGCGATCAAAGTATGAGGACTGAAACGTGCGAGCGCGGCGTTCGATTTACAAACTTTTATCTTTGGTGCTCAATTAAACTCATGAAGAGATTAATCTGCCCGGATTTGATTTCAGGTGTCACTACGTGTTGTGTGTTGAGGTGCAGTCCTCCAGCTCCTCAGCAGATAATGAAGAATGCACGTGACAGAAGGAGGAGGAGGAGGGCGCAGTGAGGGAAAGAAGGAGGACGATGAGGAGGCTTAATTGATTTAATAACCTCGAGGTTGAAACTATTGAGCAGAGACAACGGGAGTCTAACCCTCGCCGAGACCTGCTGAGAGCAAACCTCCTCCTCGTCTGTGTGTGTTTACACTCCCCAACGTCCTCAGGCCTTTTCCATCGCATAAAATCATCACCCTCTGTTTCTCACACCTCCCACTGTAAACACCCATCCGTCTGAACCTCCCCTCGTTCTGTGCATTTCTGCCTCCTTTTCAATCTTCATCAACTACACCTTCAACTCTCAAATCCCCCGTCTCAAAGGCTCCTGCATCTGAGGGCATTTCATTTAGTTCCAATTAGTGAAACTACAAAGTTTCTTCTTTCTGAAAACCCAGGAATTAAATTGCATTATTTTTGAGGCATCTTGTGATTGGAGCACAGTTCGTCTTCAGCTTCTTATTGCTTATTTTGATCCTTCAATCTTCCTCCACCTGCCTTTTCTTTCTTCCCTCCCTTGTGATTTTTCTCGTCTTTCACCCTCCTGCTCACGTCTCTTCCCCTTTTCTCTTCGTCTCCCTCCTGTTCCATCTTTTCTCTCCCTCTTTCCCGAGTTAGACGCCGATGTTGGGCAATGAGTCTGGAGAAGATAGAGGAGAAAGGCGAGGGAGAGAAAAGAAAGAAAAGAGAGAAAAAAAAAAACTCTCATGTCACTCACTCCTCTCCTCCTCCTCCCTTCCCCTGCTCCTCACGTCTCCTTTCTCTCCCTGTTTGTCTGTGTGAATGTAAAGCTTTGAAGGGGAGAAAAGGCGTCGGTATCGATTGGCCCTCTGAAAGATGCAGCCCGAGCAGCCAGACCCCCGCCGCATTGTGAACGCGCCTCCCACCTCTATCACACTGGCAGATCGATAACTCCCCAGCTCGGAGCAGGCCAGGAGTGAATTCGGTGTGGAGGGCTTCTTGGGGAAGAAGACGAAGATGAGGAGGAGGAGGAGGAGGGGAGGGTAAGAGAGGTTTCCACCAGCTCTGCTGAGGAAGGAAAAGTGATGAGGAGAATGACTGAGAATGACTGACAGGCTGATGTAAAAACAGTATCTGACATGATTAAAAAACTGCCTGAAAGTTACTGTTTGGAAGCTGTAACAGTGAAAAAACTTGTCAGGAATATATATATATATATATATATATATATATGAAGCAAAACGACTGAATTTCAAACAAAATTCTTTCTGGCATGAAGTTCCTCATCCATAAAACGCCAAACAACAGAACGTTTTCTGCGGGGAAAACAAAGGTCATGAAGCAGCAGCTTTCATTCAAGCTTTCAGCCATTTTTTAAAACAGCGTTTGTTGTTTGCAGAAACAGCGTTAAGGAGTGCACCAGCGGGGCAAAGCTCTCAAAAATGGATGGGTTGACAATCAGACACCTGAGATGGAATAGCTCTGTTTTTTCCTCATCTAGACACCGGTGCACTGCTGGAACAGCGTTTTCAAATTAATCCACTATGAAGACGGATGAAACAAAGTGGAGAATGTTGGCTGAGAGAGCTTGGAACAAGAGAGAGAGAAAAATAAAAAGTGTTTGAAAATCTGTCCACACGACATGGACTCACCTCCACTCCAAACAAAGAGGCTGGTTTGGAAGACAGTCTTTCCAACTGACAAATACTGATCCGATACTGATACTTTTTGTGTTTGCCACATTAAAATCTTCTTCAGTGTTCTCCAGTATCCAATCCACCTGCATCTTAGGGCTAAGATGATCCTAGAATCCATTTTATGAACCTTCTTAAATTCAGTGCGTACCCTGTTTAGTTTTCTTGGAAATAATTTTCATGTTACATTAAGTGCGTCTCATCAAAATGGATTGTGTTGTCACTTGAGGCCAATGAATGCGTTGACAGTGTCGGGGGAAGCTAATTTGAAATGCTCGAGGTTCTTGGAGACGTTTCACTTCCTTTCCAAGAGGTCTGAAGAAGCCTCTTGGATCTTGATAAAAAAAAGGGGGCACAGACAGGAAAGAAAGCTTGAAATAAAATTCTGCCATTTTTGGATTTACAGTTTCTATCATCACTAGAAACTGTTCGCTAGAAGTTCTGTCCACTTCAAATACTTCTGATATGGACTCAGAAATAACCGAGTTTACATACAATACCTCAAAAATGTTAAAAATGGTGCAGTCATAATTCTTCAAAGAAAACTCCTTGTTTCATCACTGGTTTTGCGAAGAAAGAAAAAAAAGGCTCATTATCATTTAATAAGTGCAACATCTTGGAATCAACCCGTTACATGTGAATTTGAGGTGAGGAGTAAGAGAGACAGAGAGAGACAGAGAGAGAGAGAGAGAGAGAGAGAGAGAGAGAGAGAGAGAGAGAGAGGGCAGCTGAGCGCTGAGGCAGAAAAGCAGAGTGAGTCTGACCCCGCAGGTCGGTGGATTATGACTTTATCCAGTGCTAATGAGAGCGGCTCAGCTCTGAATCTCTTCTCCAAATCAATAAAGAGAGCTAATAAGAGCTGGGCCGTTACCGGCTTAGCCAGAGATCACAGCCGGCGGAGGGAGGGCGCGCTTTCGTGGACAACAGGCCCAAGCTGGTGGACATTATCTGGGATAAGAGAGACAGGACCCCCCTGTGAGGAGTGTGTCAAATAGGTGGGGGTGAGAGGGTTTACATTTAATACCTAAATGGTATCCTACACAATAAACACATGTAAGAGAATCATATACATTAAAATGCACAATGTATACAGCTTGTTTATGAACATGCAATATCTGTGTGTTGTTTCTTATGATAATGGACACTTCATATACACACTAAATGTTTTGTATATAGTAGTTTACAGCCATATACTTATAATAATGTATAAGGAGAATATTGGTTTCTGTCACTATGCAGCTCTAACCCTGATTATTAAACAAACAAAAACAAAAGGAAACCCAGTGTGTGACGTGTATGGATTATAAGTGGCAGGAAGAGAGAGAGGGAGAGGGTGGAAGAGAGACACTTTTACAGCAAACATCTCCTATGTCTTTGTTGTCCATTGCAGATAGATGTGTCAGACCCCCCCCGCAAAACCCAGGCCCTCATGGGGGAAATAGAAGTGTGTGTGTGTGTGTTGATGGTGCCTTGATCAAGCCTTAATCCAGGGAGTAGCACCCCCTCCATCCAAGACACACACACACACACACACACACACACACACACACACACACACGCATCCCATTTCGGGCTGATCTATGCAAACACCATCTCTGCATGGTAAACAGCCCCCTCCCCTCTCATGACGGAGGGAAATGAGAAGGCAGGGAGGGCTGACACAGAGAGAGAGAGAGAGAGAGAGAGAGAGAGAGAGAGAGAGAGGAATATGGAAGAGAGCAAATGAGTCAATGGAGCAGAGTGAGAGGAAGAATGTCATCAGCACCAGATCCTCTTTGAATCCTTTAATGAAGCTGCTCATCTGGTACAAATCTGGGCCTTAGTCGTTATTCAGTGTGGCTGAACCGGTCTGAGTCTAATACATATTTATCATATCTCACTCACTTATCACTTGCTGCATGTTTTGTCAAACCCTTTTTAATGGCAGACAATATCATTTGTCAAAGCAGGAAGAGCAACACACGTTTGTTAACGATGCCTCAGTTCCATCTAGGAGCATCATCCTGATAGGCCAGGATGTCTGCTGTGTAAAAGGCCTATTGGTCACAGGATTCAATATTCTATCTAATACAATAAATGATGAATAGAAGAGAACATTTTTATGGGAGTCAATGGTCATTGCTGTAATTAAAGCACAGTGATGAGGAGCTGATGAAGTGGTGATTTCTCGTATCGTAACGATCCTGAAATGTTTGCGTAAAGCTCCTGCGGGAACTATTGACGTGATGATCTATGTTTGAAAGCAAAAAAGCCCTAACTTTGAGAGATAAAGGAGGACAGACGATAACATGACTGGAAAGGCCTTGAGATGAAGGTGGAAAAATGATTGAGAGACAACAAACAAACAAACTAGGGAGCAGAGCAACACAGTGAAAGAAGAAGAGAGAAATGGAAAGAAGAAAAGGATACGAAAGAGAGAGAGTAAGTGAGGGAGAGAGAGAGGAATATAGACGAGGAAAAAGAGGAATGGGAGAAAACAGAAAAGCAAGAAAACAAGAAAAATTGAGAAGAAGTGGGGAGCAAAGGAGAGCAAGAAGAAGAGGAAGAAGCGAGGGATGAATATAGGGAAATTGGGGAGGAAGAGCGAGAGAGCCAGCGAGCCGGCCAGGCGCGGGGTTAAAATTCTTTCAGATCAGGTACACATAATAGGCCTCGTTAATATTCATAGTTTCCTCAGGTACAGCGAAGGTTAAATTTTACTTACTTTTCAACTCTCATTACTAATACATGACGGCAATAAGAATATTCAAAGCGGACGGGTGACCAAAGGTTGATGAGAACCGTACCTTTCCTCTGACATTTAAACACATTACCATTTCTGGGCCCCTTCCTCTCAATCGCGCCCGCCAGAATAAATTGCCAGCTAATCACGACTCGCCCTGCGCGCCCGGCCTGAATGATGATATTCCTGGCAAAGTCCAGCCCCCCCCCCCTTCCTCCATTTAGGACCCAACTCTCATTATGTGGGAAAAGGGAGAGTCAGAGTGTGTGTGAGCGAAAGGACTTGATCTATCTATCTATCTATCTATCTATCTATCTATCTATCTATCTATCTATCTATCTATCTATATAGTTAGCTAGCTGGACGGCTAGTTGACATGTAGCTACTTAACTATAAATAATTGACTTGAAGTCTTTTGGTGTCATAATCAAGAGCCTTTCCGGATTAGCTTCCACCAGCTTTCATCAATTTTTCTCCAACCGAATCATATTCTGAGCAAAATGAAAATCTCTTATTGGATGGTAAAATATAAACAATGCATCATAAGATGAAAATTATTTTGTTATCATACAACAACTACAGCTTAGCCGCTGATCAAGGCCTGCTACAATACCAACACAGCGTTCGAGTTGTGGCTGTTGAATACTAACAAAATAATTATTGATTTATCTTGGTTAAAGTTAATAAGGGTTATGCTATTTGCCTAGATTTGGGTTCTTTGGTCAGATGGTAAATTCTACTGTGATAAACAACTAGTTTGTTAGCATTCAACTACATGAGTCTTTTGCTGATGCTGACGAAATAATAATTGTTTTGTTTTGTTTGATCTGTTCTATCTCTGTCTGTTTTGACACTTCATTCTAATTCTTCAATTGAGAGAAATATTCCAACCCCAAAATACAAAGATTTTTTATGGCTGCATCATTACTTCATTATACGTAATTACTGTAGATAATGTAGTGTAGCATTAGCCTACATGTTTGGGTAGATATTTACAATAACATGAATTTTTCACAGAGCAGGATCCTTATGACACTGTAGGATTAATCAAAACTGAGAAAAATTTGGTTTTTCAGGAAAATAAAAAGGATTTTCCCTCTAAAGTAGAGCGAGCGAGCTTTATACAGGCTCACATTGTAAATGCAATTTAAATGCCAGTAAAGGGTGTCAATCATCATGAAAGTGGTCCCACTTTTTTTTCGTAACAGCTACACTAACATCTCCAAAACTGATATGATTTATTGATGTTAAAACGCTGCACATACTGTAAAGAGAACATCAGTAAAAACAAGAGCTGCCAAATGCTCAATGATCAAAAGTATTGAAGTATTCAGAGTGAATATGTCAGAGTGTGTTTGTGTGTGTTCGTCTGCATGAGAGACAGTTCTCCTCCCAGGTGCTGATGTGACATGCTGAGGCTTTAGGTGAACAAACAGGGACAAAGCTCTCTCCATCAGGACCGATCAGCATCAGAGCCGCCCCGACATGACATGGAAGTGTCTGTCGCCCTGAGGCAGTCAGCATGGCAGCAGGAGGGATGACAGGAGGGGAGACGGGATGAGAGGATGAGGCAGGTGACAGAAGAAGGGAAAACCACACACCTGCGCAGAGCGCCGTGTACGCGGGCAGACATCAGCTTATCGCCGTGCTCCTGAGCATCATTGTATTCCCTAAATCTGTTAACGTGACCATAATTCTACTAATATTCATAAAACATACATGAATTTAAACGCAGATAACGAAAATACCCAAAGGCTTAAAATAACTGTATTCTGATTCATTTTAGATAACAGGAGCAATCCAAGGCCATCAGGCGTGCATGTGTGATGCAAAGTGTAAACATGCAGCATCACCCTTCACACACAAACAGTGAGTCCAACAAACAGCAGAGCAGACAGAGGGGCAGACAGCCTTGGAAATGTGTGGGCTTCCCAGTTTCCCAAACCTCAGAAACCTTTAACTTTTTAAGTCAATTCACATTCACTCTCCGGTCTCATTGTTTTCACGCAGGGCCAAGGCTCCAGCAGTTTGTTTGGACCTGAGTGACTGGCGGTTATTCGGTATGTGAAGACGAATGAATAGCGTCTGTTATGCTGCAACAGCGCTTGCCGTGTGATTCTCTGGCGTCTACTTCCAGGCTTCCTTTTGCGGAGACCAAAGTGAAACAGTAACAATGTCAATTCGTCCTTCTGGACAGAGTGTAAGGAGGCCGTCAATCCATTCGTGCACACACACCTTCACTGATCCTTTCTCACTCAATTTATATCTATTTACTCCAAAATTTTCTGTTGAGCTCTTCTGTAGTGAAGAAGCTGTTAAATTAACTTGTGTGTGTTTTCGTACAAACTAAGATTCCTCGTGTATCAGCTCCACTTGGTGCTGTCCAGGTTTCTGTTTGTCTGCCTGCAGGCATGTCTGCCATTTCTCTACCAACTGCGAATTTGCAAAGTGTGTAGATCATCATATCATTAGTTTGTTATCTATATATTCTGTATATACAGTATATACTCATATTTAACATTAATTTTGAGGTCACACCACAGCACATGACAAACACTGATCAGACACCAGGATAGGGGCTTATGATGTTTACATTTGCAGACACATAATGAGGATACTGTAAAAGCTGGATGAAGATGATGACAAAGCTGGAGGCTATAAAACTTTTTCAGCTCATGTGACAGGACGAACAGTATTCATTACAGGGGCTATTGGTAAGTTTCCTGTGCCGCCAAATGTGGTTTCTTGCTGGTTTCTCGGCCATCATATATAATATATAATTAATTTATAATACGTCCTCCGAGGAGCACTACTTCCTCAGGGTAGACGACGCGTCAGCGACTCGGTATCGGAAAAGCGACGAGACGCTCCAGTCATGCTGGGGCTAGCAGGTTAGCATGCTAACTTCAGTAAAAGAAAAGTGATAGAAATGAAAGCAAAATGATTCAACAGTGGAGTAGCTTTACACCCCTGGAGACAGCTGTTGGTGAGTAAAGGAATGAAATTTGATCTACAGAAGAAAAGTCTTTTCAGCACATTGATCCTGGGATCCTGACTACTGTATGTTGACTACTTCTTCTGTCTGTGTGAAGTGTCTGGCGTGTGTTACAGGCATCAAATAACACATGACATGATGCAGCCTGTGTGTGCTGCACTTTAGTTTTACCTGTAATACTCGACTGACAGGTGAACTCTGAGCAGTGAAGAGCAGAAAACCTCCCAGCTCTAGGTGCTCAGCAAAAAAAAAAGATAGGGAAATAAAATGAAATGATTCTCTTGGATCACCAGTTAATGAGGGTGTAGCCTCCCTTGTCCACAAACTTTCCATCCATCCATCCATCCCCACCTCCTCCTCCTGTTTTCTCCTCCTCTCGCCTGAATCCCTACACGCCTGTTTGTCACTTAAACCAAAGCTCACAGACTGACAGGCCGATATCTGAGTCTTTAAAACGAAACTACTAGCAAATTAATTTTTCATCCTTTCTTATCAGTGACTGATGGGCCGCCGGGTCCCTCCCAAAACCTTCGGTGTCCCCGCGGGCAACTCCTGCAGCCCGGGAACCAAGGTTTTCATCCTAAACGGTGGTAAATGGCTCGCCGCACAAATAATGCATAAACAGCTGTTTTGCCCAAGTAAGTTATCCTCTTAAAAGATTCAGAACCCTCTCTCTCTCTCTCTCCGCCGTCCCACAGTCTCCTTCTCTCTCTCTGCCTATCTCTCTCACTCAGTTAATTCATCAATTTCTTATGATAGCAACAGTTCTGCTTGGCGCGGGTGTTTAAGTACCAATTAGGGGGGCGGGTTCCCCTCGGCCCGTTCTGCCACACCTCTCCTCCTCCTCTTACAACACTTCCCTTCCTCTCTTGTCTCTCTTCCACTCCTCCTCTGTCCATTTTTAATGTAATTTTTTTGTAAAATCCCCAGTTAAAACCCGTCCCCTCTCCATCCACACCATAAGTCCATCCTTCATGTCTATCAAATCTCTTCCCTCGTCTCAGAAGTCCAAATTGCTAAGACTTTCTTGAGTCTTTATTAACTTTTTAGTACTTTAAATTATTTATCCCAGATAATCACAGATCAAAAGGCAGAAAACATACATCAATCAGAAGAAATTTCTAGTGAGCGGCCATCAAACTCATTAGTTTCTTAGTTTTGATTACTATTTTTTTTTTTTTTTTCAAGTTGCCTGCTTCGCCCAGGTCTGACACGAGCCACCTCACTCTGGCGGTTTGGACGCCTGAAAACCTTGATCTGAAATCAGACCTCGAACTCGCGGCTGCAGTCGGGTTCGCACCGGTGCAGCAGCCCCTGGAAAACGCCGGTGGAAAGCAGATGGTGGCCTTTCCTTCGCACGTCAGAGGATCTAAGATTTTCTCTTCAAAAGGAAAAAGTGCGTGCACGTCTGTCTCTGTGTTTATGTGTGAAAGTGAAGGAGTGTGTTTTGATTATGGGGGAGGATGAAGAGAAACCCCCCCCCCCTTGATAGCAGTTCTGGCATTATAATTAGGTAGGATGGGAGGGGCCGGCCACCATCTTGATTTCTGAAGTCCTGCCACTTGGCCTCAGAGTTGTCTTCAGGCTTCGACTCCTCCAGAGGAAGCAGAGACGGAGGGAGCTGAGACTGTTGTGTCTTGTGTCTCTTGAGCCTCTCAGATGTGACTGCCAAACGTCACGCAGAGAAGACACCGCTGCCAACCAGCACACATACTAGACACACAACAGGAAGTGTAGTGTGTGCGGGGTTAACAAGCTTCTTTAAGAACTGGACTGGACTGGACTGGACTGGACTCAGAACTCTGTCTTCTATGATAGGAGTAAGGAGTTGAGCTAGAGGACCTGACAGTGTAGATGTCAGACATCACGTATTACATCTGCAACTTAGCATTATTTAAACATTTAATATTAAATGGTTTAAAACACACTTTAATAAAGTTGTAACCACATATAAGGGCATGATAAGTGTTTAAATATTTTTTATTATTAAAGCTGTGTTTTTAGCATATTGTCATTTATTTTCTGTTTATACACCAGTATCCACTTACGAGTACCCACAGGAGGAGTTAATGTTGTTGATGAGTTCATTATTTAGTGCTTATATCTACTTTTTTTATGTTTATATACTGTTTATAAATGCTGAGTAGGCAGAGTTTACAAGGTGTCAAATTCTTACAGCAAGTTTTATATTCTAGTATTCTCACTTATCTGATGGGCAGATGAACGAAACCCTCATTAAGAGATTGTGCTAAGTTACGTTGGGTAAATGTGTGAGGTCATATTTACACCATTGGCAGTGCAGTGTTTAAACGCCAGGTTCAGGCGGATCATGCTGCATGAATGCAACTAACTCATTTAATGTTTTAATCCTTCCAGGAAACTTGTGTCTTTAAACTCGTGTTTCCTCTCGGGACGTTACACATTTCGGTTATTTTTCTTCATTTTTTTCAATATTTCCTCTTCCTCAGTCTGGCAAGACGACCTTCAATTTCTCAAACAATTTTTCTTTCTCGTTCATAATTATGTCAAATATTTACAGTGCTAAGATTCCAGTTCGTCACTGATTGAAAGCATGTGTTGTTTTTTCAAAGGCATCTGCACAAACCCGGCCCTGTTTTCCCTTCTGCCGTCTCCTCTACTCCTCTTGTAGGAGGCGTTCTATTTTCTCCAGCTGACACAGACTTAAGAGAGATCTCTACTCCAATTGAATCACGCCTGTTTTCTTCACTTGGAGCCTGTGAGTCAGAGCCGAGGGAGAACGAATCCAAGAATATAAAACCCATCTTTGAAACTGTCCCCAGATTCTCAGAGCCTTTCAAGTGCGCAAATCTAGATTCATTTACTTCCCGTTTCATGTTAGAAATTTGGTTTCATCATGGCAATTAGCTATTTCGTGTCCCGGCCAATTATTCCATTAAATTAACGACTCTTCCAAGATAATAAGGGCTATAATTGATTTTATCTGGGCAGCCAGGCTTCCTTTTTCTGCAGCTCTAGTGTGTCGTTACACCTCATTTAAAGGGCTTTTCTACCATCTTGCCCTCATTAGCGGTTCAGTGTAGAGAGTGTGTGCCTGACAAGTGCTTCATCTCCTTACCCCCGCACACACACACTCGGCACACACACACACACACACACACGGTGAATCAACAGCCAAGCTGTGTAAAGTAATTTGTCAAACACTGCTTTTAATGGGATACACGGAGGGATCTGTGCCACAAATGGGCGTTTGTTCCTTCCTTTGTTGTCTCCTCTGTTTCCTTTTTCATGCCCTCCTCCACCACCACCACCATCACCCATCACCCATCAGCACCACTGTACCACCACCCCACCCACTCTTTCACTTTCTTCTCTTTATTTAAATAAGTCCCTCCCTGCAATGAAAAAAAAGGGAGAACAGAAAGAAAATAAAGTGCTAAGGAGGGGAAGATGGGTAGTTGGGTGGTTGGGTGAAAAGGCGAGGAGTTGGGTGGTGTTGGAGGTGGTGGAGGGGTTAAATGAATCATTCATTAGGTCCGCAGAGAAAGGGAGCGAAGGGAGAAACAGAGAGAGCGTGGAAGAGAGACAGGGCAGCAGGAAAGAGGAGGAGGAGGAGGAGGAGGTTGTTCAAAGGGGAACACAGTGGATTTTTCTGGCCCATCCACAGACGCAGGAGGTCGGTCGCGGGGAGCCCTGGGGAGCCCAGCCTGTCTCCAGTGGAGAGACGGGAGTTCGGTTTGGTATAGACCCCCGGACCCCTCCCGCGTGCCCCCAGGCTGATAGGGTCGGCCTCCAGATCTCTCTAATGAAGCCCCTGGCCTCTTCACTGCAAGCTGGGCTGGAAATGCTGCAAAAAATGTTGAGCAATGAACAAGATTTTTTTAAATTTTTTTTTTATTTTATCGCAGAATCATTAGCTGCAGGTTTCCATTCAATCACAGCGGCCAGGTGGTTGGTTTCATGTCTCTCTCAAACAGTGGTTTACATCCTATTTGGTTTATGACCCTTCAAAACAAACGAACGATGTGTCAAAGAGTTATTCTATTTTCTGATTTGAACCTGCACCATCTGTCCTGATTATAATCAACATTTAGGAAAACTTGTTTCGCCTCAAGCTGCAGGTGGATTTAGGATCAATTCTGACAAGCGTGAATAATGGAAAGGTAAACAACCTGATGATGAAATCACTCCTGCTTCTTATTTCTATTTTTCTATATATCTCATTTTTTGCAGCGTTCTGAGCTTCGTCCTCACCTTCATCTCCTCATCCCTCCCTCCATCGTCTCTCCAGCAACGCTCCGCTCTTCTTCCCCCTGAGTCCCTCCGAGGAGTTGAACACACACTGAGAAAGGCCAACGCTTCTCTCCACACACACACACACACACACACACACACACACACACACACACACACACACACCCCTCCCTGTTCACATCACAGTCTTTGATTTTTGCATTCCTAAGCAACCAGCCACCATCCAGGAGCTCCGGATCACCCAAACACCACCCGCTTTATGCTAATTGCATTTCCTCATTACTATCAGTGCTGTCATTAATCTAGCGAAGCCACCTATTAACCAGAGCAGCACGAGATCACAGGGTTAGAGCAATCGTCCCATCATCTAACACTTATTTAAAAATATTAATTATAATAATAAAAAATGAGAGCCACAGAAAAACAAATAATCAGTGGGAGAATTGATTTACACATTAACAGTGTGTCTATGAGGCTGCGGGCTGCAGGTCTAAATCCTCCATTTACATGAAATGAAAAATTTCAGATTAAAATAAAAACTTTTCTTTTTTAATAAACTGAGATTTAATTTTTACACACAGTTATTTTACAGTGTGAACAAGGTGTTTTCTTCTGTAACAGCTGAACGCAGAGAGTGGACCCAAAAGCAGAACTAGAGACACTCAGCAGGTAAAAGTCACAGTTTTTACTTAATAAAAAAAACATATTAAAAAAAGGCCAGAACTCTGACACAAGGGAAGAAGACGAGCCGGCACAGAGTGGAGGGAACACTGAGACTAAATACACTGGGGGCAAGGGAGACAATGACACACAGGTGCAACACAGGTGCAACACATTAGGGCGGGGCCAAGTAATCAGGAGGGAAAGGAAGTGCAGGGACCTGGAATGAGACAAGAGGTGAGTATCAAAATAAAACAGGAAACACAAATTGAAACGTGAGTGAAGAAGACAAAAGGGACATAACTGATGTGAGAAGATGTGACAGTTTTGAATGAGGTGTAATATGAACATGTAGGAAAAATAAATAAGACTTTATCTCTTTAACATGGTTCATTCATCAAATAAAGCTTCATCCTCTGTTTATCATGTATTTTAACTTTACAGAAAAAAAAACAATACCAGTCTAAGATTAAACTTTGATTTGAATATATTTATCTTGCAATCAAACAACCCTGTCCTCTGGAACTACAGTATATTTTTTCAACCGTTGAAATACCGTATTCCTCCGCACAAAGCTACGCTTAGCTCTGTCTGACTCAAACAGCTGACCTGCAGAGTAATACAGGAGTTCAACGGTTCACAAGTGCCTCACACAACCCCTCGTCAAATAACTATATAACTCTATCACTTTGAGGCCTCACTTATCCACTCATTTCTCAGTTGGGTTCATCAGAATTTCATCATCAGAGTGTGAAGTCTTAGTCATAGTTGGAGTGTAAGTGCCGTACAGACTGAAAGACACATAGTAGCTGGGATTCAGGGAACGAATGTGATAAAACTGTTGGAGCGTTGATGTGCATCAGCGCTTTGATCTGCTCTGCTGTGTGGTGTCCCTTTGACTTGCAGTGACTCCATTCAAATTACAGTTTTGTCTTAACTTGAACAAAAGGACGAGTCCTGCAAAATCAAAAACGCTTCTTTTCCTCTTGCTTCTCATTCTGTGAATTTATAAAATCACAAGCACAAGAACTTTTACCAAATCCATGTGTGAAGCCTTTTTCTGCGCTGCAGCTTTGTGCTGCAGGCTGTCGTCTATTAATGGATCCTGGCATTGATAAAATCCATTGACTGACTTAATATGCTATTGCATCAACTTTGCTGTAGTTAACAAGGGAGGGAGACACCCTTCTTCAGGCAAAACTCTTCAAAATCTTCCCTCTCTCATCACTTCTTTCCCTTCTTTTTCTGATTTTTCCCCTTATTGTAATTCCACAAATGTTAGATATCCCCAGGACAGAAAATCTGAGAAACCTCTTATAGTGATTTTTCAAGCAACTTCTTGTAGGTTTTTCAGCTTTCTTTCTCTCTTCAAATCACTTCAGGGCCGCAGTCAGGCACCGCAGAGACTAATTAGATTAGCAGCTAAATTAAAAGTTGATTATTCCCTGGATATCCCCTGGAAATATATTTACACAGTGGCATTTAACTTTTAAAACCAGCAGCTTTTCGTGGACTCTCAGCAGCGTTAGCTCAAGAGCTTGAGGCCGGGTCTACAGGGACTGAGTGTGCACGTGCGTGTGTATCACTATGTATGTGTGTGTGTGCGTGCGTGTGTGTGTGTGACTGCACGCTCATGTGCATCTGTGCTTGCATGCTCACACACATGCGGTACACGTACCAAAAGCTAATTAAGCTAATCTAAACACTTTGAAAGTCCTTCTGATGAGGCTAATTACGACTGCAGCTCATCATTAGCGCTGCCGACGTCTCCTTAAAGGGCGACAGTTTGAGTCGGATGAAACAGCTTAACAGAGGCACCATGTTGTTGAGTTCTCTTTGTCTGTTAATGTGTTACTCTGACTATTTGTAAGTAGGTAAATTTCACTTTATCACTCACCAAGTTAATTGCTGTGATCTGTCAACACTGTGACATTGTTACTGGGTACTATACGTCTGAAGTGTCTGTAATAATCCCACATTACGCAGGAACTCTGTGTAGACTTCAGCTCATAATGTGGTGAGGGCAGAGTTAATGGCTTAAACTACACAAATAAGTCAAAATAAACTGAAATGACCCTTTAAGCCTGTGTAGCACTGGTACAATGATTCGTTGTTTGGTCCAGGAGATTCACTTTCAGGCCAACAAGAAGAAAGGATGCAGACCTTTCCTTAACGCTGGTGAGTTTCACTCGCTTTCCATGGGAGCTCCACTTGTCCCAAGCACATGGATGGATTACTGAATGGGTTTACTGGGGACAAGTCCAGGGACCCAATGAGTTAGGTGGGGGGGGCCCTGAGTCAGAGCCTCTATTGACTGTCAACATTTTGTGTTGGGAAATCAAGAGAGACTCAACATCACCACAAAGAGACACAGAACAACCAAAAAGAGACATGAAATGACCAAAAGGAGACACAAATTGGCTTCCAAGAGACACAACAACAGAAAAGAGACAAAAAAAACAACAGAAGAGACACAAAATGATCAAAAAGAGACACAAAATTAGAACAATGAGATGCAAAATGACCAAAAACCTCACTGAATCTGTGGCTCTTGCTCTTATAATGTTGGGGTGGGTGGGACCTTTTACATGTCTGTGCCCAGGGGCCCGATGTCTCACAATCTGTCGATGCTCCAGCACTGTTGCCCTCTCTGCTGCGTGGTCACTAGTCTCACACTAAGCTTGTTGTTGCAAATACACACTGACAGAAACTAAACCAAGATGCACTGCTACTGAGTGTGTGCGGCCAGGTGAGAACCACAGACCTTCAGCTCGCTCAAGATGAAATCTCCGTCTCTAACTGGGATTACAGGTTCATTTTTTAAAGTCAGTTCACCTACTTTGTGCCGGGGGTGTAGGCGGTCTTTACCAACTCCTGTAACCATGGCCACACACTATTTGAGCGAATAAACTCCAATGAGACAAATCTCATTATCTAATTGTCCCAAGTTAGAGTGACCTCAGCCTTTTTTTAAAATTTTTTTGAACAATCAGCTTCAAACTCATGCTCACGCTCGTCTCATTGATCTGATCTGATACCACCTCGCTCCATCCCATTTTGCGCTGTGTTTAAATGTGATGTGTGCATGTACAGTAGAGTGCACTGAGTGGACACTGGGCCGGCCAGAGGCAGAAAAACAAGGGGGCCCTCCATTCATAATTCACTAGGTGGAAGAGTACTGTAAGAGTGTTGGTGGGGGAGAGAGAGAGAGAGAAAAAGAGGCAGGCAGGTCCATTAATGGAGTAATCTCGTCCTGAGCGGTGGGGGAGTAAAAACATCTTACCTCCAGTTTTGATGGGGTTTCTGCTCATGTTTTTCCACTATGGCTGAAAGTTAACGTGGCCGTTTGGGGGGGGGGGGGGGTCTGACGACCTCTTAGCCCCTAGAAACCTGTTTAAAAACACACTGTGCGGTTTCCAAAATGCATGACTGTCACAGAAAGAATTAACTTTCTTTTCTTCCTGAGTTTATTTGTTTCACAGGAGCGATCACAGTTTAAAAGCTCAGTTCATCCAAACTGAAAAAAATAAAACATATTTTCTTACCTACTGTATCTCTAGTGGGGGCCATGCAGATAGTTTAGGTTTTATGTGTAAATCTGTCTCAGATTTCCGCTCTCTCCACAAAACAGTGAAAATAAATACAGTTTTGTGACTTATTTTAAAACTTCATTAGCACTGGGAGAGGATTTTGTCTCCCAATGAAACACTGGCACAGCTTTTGACCTACATATGACAATCACATCCGTGTGTAATCAGCACATCGTGGACACTGTAACGCATTCATGTGTTGAAGATTAAGTACAAGATCCTGCTGTCCTAAATTGGACACTTGGATGTTTGAATGGACGGTCTTGCCAGCGAGCCCAGTGGGACAGAGCAAGAGAGAGAGATAGAGAGAGAGAGAGAGAGAGAGAGCCATCATGTGTGGTGAAGTGTGTCAGTGAGTGTTTTGTTGCTTTTTCACTACACATGTGGCTGTTCTGTCCACTCGTAGGACATGTCTGCAGGGACGTGGGTACAGTTAAGGTTAGCTGTGAGCTTTTCAACATGCATTTGTGTGTGTGTGTGTGTGTGCGCTTGTTTTCAGCTCTAACCCCAGAGTACCGGTACCTGCATCGCCTACTGTGCAGCTTTGATCAAATCCGCAACTGACAAACCAAACTCAACCAGAGGTGACAGTTAAAACGGCAACTTGACGGGCAACACCTGAACGTATTGACACCACGATGATGGGTGCATTCATATTTTATATTCACACAAAACACAGACTAAACAGCGGAGAGATTGTGTATCTCAGCCAAGGCTGCACAGTCCTCCAAGTTCATTACTATTCTAATAACAGAAAATGTTTACAATTTTTTTTATTTTTTTTTAAACGTGAACCAGGATCCAGATCAGAACATAGGGATGGACAATCATAAGTAATTTAAAGCTGCACTAATCGATATTTTTATATTACAAATGGATCAAATGGCGCGTGTGTATAATGTCATGGGGGGGTCGGGCATCTTATAGCTAATTCTTTTGTTTGTTTCGGCTCACATCTCTGCTCTCATTGGCCCAGCTTCCAGCAAAGAAAAGCTCTGATTGACTGACTGTACTCGCCCAGGGTGAAGTGAAGCATTTAGGAGCTACAGGGCCAGATGGTGGAGACCAAAACAGAACAAAAAGTGGTAATTGGATTTGCAGAACCAACAACACTGAGCCAAAAAAATGAAAAAAATGACAAAGTACGGCTGTGGAACATTCAGGTTGCACACAAAACTACACAGTAGCATACCGAAAGACACACACACACACACACACACACACACACAACCAGGTCCATACACATGAGTGCATGTAGCTCTCAGTCTCACAGACACACAGGGAGTCCCAAGTCCTCATTGATTCTTGCTCACTGACTCTCCCACCGGCCTTGTCCTTTAAAACACAGCCGTTAGGAAATTCACTGGCGTGTGTGACTCAGTGTGTGTGTGTGTGTGTGTTCCCGAGTTACTTCGTAACATTATCTGCATGGCTGGACTCGGAGCACTAACAGAGAGCTATGATTTCTGTTACCCAGGCAGCTCTGCAGGGAGAGCGGGGGAGAGTGTGTGTGTGCGGACTGACGCGCACATCACACCAGCCTGGCGCTCGGCTCGGAGGTCGGGGTCAAGAGTCCGATATGACGGAGGCAGCTGAGGCATCACACTTTGATAAGGTAGCACAATAATCTTGAGAGGAGCAAACAACACAGAACGTATGTTAATAAACGCGCCACATTTCTTGACGAAGCAGTATCGTATCTTTATGACAGGACTGTAATCCCTACACTTCCCTCCAACATATGACATTACATTACAACCTTAGTTAATATTCATGCTTTTGATTCATTATTTGTACATGGAGGACCACAGTGGAAGGAAGTCTTTGTCATCCTTCACATTCTGTAGTTTTGCGTCATAATTAAAGCTAAATATATGTTAGCCACGACTTTATCTCTACATTATTGTTCTGTTGTTAGAGAACTTTCTCTCAAAACACGCTACAGATAGCTAGCATATACTTTCATCCATCACGGGACCTTTGTTCTCAGCGTTGCAGCGCAGCCTCTCTTCCAGAGTCTGCTCCTGTTATTCGCCTCTGTCCTTCTTCCTCTCGCCCCTCACAGTTATATCTTCTTCTTCTTCTCCTCTGCCTCCGTCTTTCACCTGCGCGGCTCCCCGCTCTTCTCCTCCACCTCTAACCCCAGGAGGATGTTTCATGCTGGCCACGCTGGTTTTTACGTGCCATTGGCTTTGCCATGTTACAGTTCTGTCTGCCGCCTCCTGCATCATTTAACAGTAACCTCCCACAGCGGCACGGCAGACAGGTAGAAGAAGAAGGAGAGGAGGAGGTGGAGATGGATGGGGTGAAGTGGGGCTGAGGGAGGCTATGGGGATGAAGACAAGATGAAGAAAATAACAAGGGTAGACAAAAGTAAAGACGCAAAGGAAGAGGGAAAAAATAAGAAAAAATATAGGAAGATTTGAGAAATAAGAGAGATGGAGATGAAGTAAAGAGAAAATCTTTTTAATATTCACACTGAAGACAATAATCCGCTCATGTGCTCACCAATTCCTCTGAAACTTCACTGATTGCACTTTAGCTACCGATAATACTGTGTGAACAATACGAGGAGAATATAAAACACGGCCATTCACACATGTATCATCTATATTTAAATGTGATTTCTGCCTCACTGGTGTTCGCTGATGACACGTGTGAAAACATTCCACAGCTCAATTTCTTCTTTTATTTTCTGAAGGCCTCTCCGATCTGGGAAATAGGAACAATTTTTATTATCTCGCTCAAGCTGTTGTTTTTTTTGTTTACATCCCTAACACAACTACTTTTGTCACACATGTGCAACACCATGAATGTCCAAAAGTGTGTGTGATTATCCCCGTTTGAACAGCTATCGCGTCTCACCCCTCTCTGATCACCTAAATGTTTGAGGAAACGACACAGCAAGTTTTATTAATTCATCCAGCTTTTAAGCTTTTGGGTGGCGTTGGTTTCTTGACCCCTCAGCTGCTCCACCAGGGGCTCGGTGTGGGTGTTTCCTGGTTGTGATGAGGTCCAGCAGAAGTATATCTTTATTTTTTTTTACATCATGTATCTCTCTCACACCTCCACTGCCCAGAGGAGGGTAAGTTATCCTTTAAGCATGTAGCCGTCTTCAGCATCAGTTTGTCTGCAGGATGAACATAATTTCATGAGAGAAGCTTCTGGATGAGAGGCAGGAGGTTCACATATGTCTAAGTTTTAAAGGTCTCATATTGTAGAAAGTGAGATCTCCATGTCTTATTATATTATTACAAAGCAGTAGGTTCTATATAAATACTGTGAAAGTATCAAAATGTGCAAAAACAGTGCCTTAAAACCAGCCGTCAGGAGTTCTGTAACTTTGTGCCGAGCCCATCTACATGGACCCACCATCCAACGCTGCAGGATTGGATTTCTCTGAGTGTTTACCTGAAATCTGCTGTATTTTTATTTGATGACTCAGAAGAAGAGAGGCCCTGAGCCTCTCTCTGATTGGCTCACCGACCTGTTGTTACTAGAGCTCCAGAGGGAAGGCAGAGAGAGGAGATGTGAAACTACACTGAGATGGTTTTTGGTATATCTTCGTATAAATATAAAATCTTCAAATAAAACACAGGAAGAATTTAAAATATGGGACCTTCAATATGTCCGTTTCTTTAAAAAAGGATAATACTTTTTAAAAAAAAATGCTTCTGATACCTTAAAAAAATACACTGACCAGACTGATTAAAATCAAAGAATAATACATTTATAAAAGATGACAGCAGGGGCAGAGGCCGGAGTTGGAGTTTTCAGTTATATAAGCGTAAACAAGCAGGGGGCGGATCCAGAGAACCAACCAATGTGGAAGTGGTGGCAGAGATAGTTCCTGTCGATAAATTATTTACAGCAGAATTTAATTTACTCAGCTGCAAATTGCACTCACATTAATGTTTCCGCTCGTCGGGATATGTGTAAAAATGTGTGACATTAAAAGAATACAACAGGTTTTCCAGTTGGGCTCTATCACCAACAAATGACCGAACGTGCTTACCAACAATCTCCTGCCTCCAAAACCAACGAGGAATCAATCAGAAACCTTCACTTCATCCACTGTTGAAGCAGCGGGAGGAGAGAGGCGAGACGGAGCGGGGGAAGAAACGGACAGAAATAACACCGAAAAGTTAAAAAAAGGAAGCCACGCTAAGACGGAGAGTGAGACGGGAAGAGAAATAGAAGTGTATTAGTCACAGGGACATAGGAAAGAGACGAAAGAGACGGAGAGGGAAGAGGCTGAGGGTTATGCCACACCTGGCAAAGGGTCAGCAAAGCACTCTGCACCCATAACCAGGTTAATGGGTAGGTGGATGGGAGGGGGGGTGCAGGGGGTGAGATGGAGTTGATGGGAGTGGCGGTGGTGCTGGAGGAGGGAGGGAGGGGAAGGTTGTTTTTGAGTGAAGCTTAAGAGTAAAGTAAAGCAGACGGAGAAAGGGGGAGGAGGAGGAGAAGAGGGGTAAATGGGAGGAGAGGAAGGTTTTATTTTTTTTCTGGCTTTCTCTCTTCTCCCTGGATCTGTCCCCACTTCTCCTCCTCCTCCTCCTCCTCCTCCTCCTCCTCCTCCTCCTCCTCCTCGCCTGTTTTAATCTGACTAAATAGGATAACCTGCTCTTCATAAAAAATGGATGCCACTTCATTCGGCGGGACCCACCGGCAGGACCCCTGGAGGCCTCGGCCAGCCGAGAGAGGGGGCCCACGACTACCGGGCTGGCCAAAATCACTGGCCGTAATTAATCACCCCCCCCCACACACACTCACTCTTGCCCCGCTGCCACCCCATCCCTCGGCATCTGCACACCACAACCAAACACCAATCACCCAGACTCAGGAATCAAATTTGGTTAAAAAGCAAAAGACGTGAGGTGAGAGAAAGGAGGGTGAGACAGCAAACAGAGAGAGAGGACGAGTGAGCCTGGAAGAAAGAAAGAAATGTAGAGAGAGAGAGAGGGGTGGAAGGGGGGGGGCTAGTGCTTGCTAGGCAATGCAAGCGGCTTTTTACCCAATCACGTGGGAGAGTTTGTCAAGCAGGAGATTGCAGTCTGAAATATTAATGTGGCCCTCCTGCTCCTCCTCCTCCTCCCTCCTCCTCCTCCACCCAAGACCAAGAGAGCCAGCTCCTGGAAGGGACACTCGCCCGTCAATATTTCATGAGCCGGGCCCCGGCCCAGACACAGGCAGGCGCTGCTGGGCCGCCTGCCCCTTTAACGCTACACGCATCAGCCATCCCTGCCTTTAATGTAGCCAGTGGAGGTGGGGGTAAAGTGTGGGTGAGAGAAGCGTGAGGTGAGGGGGTATCTTGGTGGTCTCGGGCCAGAGTAGCGTCCTAAAAATGAAGAAGAGGCCTGATGAAGACGAAGTGGGTGGAAGACTCACCGTGAGAGCTAACTCCCTTAAAGCGTGTCAAAATCTTATGGGGGCGGGGGGTGAGGAAGACGGGGAACGAGGGTGAGAGAGGAGGCGATGTAGTAAATCTGGACGATCTTGGTATAAAGTCTTTTAAACCCCTCAGAGCTGCACGGCCGCTGCACTGCTGAGAGGATAAGGGATGTGGATGAGGGATTTACAGCAGTTTGTGGCGCTGAAGTACAATTCCAGGTCTGCTCTGACAGGCGCAGTTTATTTGCTGCTGCTGCTGCGAAACCACAGAACTGCAGTTTTGTTTCTGATTCAGTGGTTCTTTCTGTGCAGGGAGGGAATTATATGACTCTGGAGCCGTCAGGGTTTGGTCTCTTCACCGAGCCACCGAGCATTAGGACTTTTAACTGAGAGAAGACCTGTTGTCATAGTTTCCAGGTGTAATGAAAATAATAAAATATATCCACATATATAGGTGAGTATTTCATTCCATGCATCTACAGTAAAAAATACATTACCTTCTCTTTAATCATGAATACAACACTAAATCTGACCCATACAGGTTTGTGCATGTGAATGTTTTTGCAGACTTCTGTGTGGACCGGGCATCTTTACACACCAGGGTTAGACCCAAGGATGTAGCTTATTAAGAGACCTGGAAACTTTGATCCAAGATGGCCGACCATCCATTCCAATTAAAGCTGCAAACCAAGCGCAGACGCTGAAAATCGTTCAGGCCTCCACAGAGCTCGCAAGTTACTCCTCTACTGTCTCCCCACATATGTGAATGTCATCAAGTCATTCGTGGATACAGCTGTTTGAGACTTTTGCACCAAAAGAATGATAGCAAATCATTTCAGGTTGAATTATACATGAATGAATTATATATTATTTAATGCAACTGTGTATTAGTCGTTTGTAGCTTATAGTTGCAGGTCATTGTAGTTGAAGAGCTTTTCTGTCTGAATTCTCATTATCTCAGTGTAAAATGGGTTTGATCTGGAAAATATCAGCTGCCCTTCAAAGACTTTCTATCACTTGACCTCCAGGGGGGTACTGTGTGTTGAGCCTCCTTTGGAAGGTGTGTGTGTGTGTGTGTGTGTGTGTGTGTGAACATGTGTGTGTGTGTGTGTGGATGGGGTAAGGGACAATGAGGCCCCTGAAAGCCCTTTGGAGTCCTGGTCTCCTGACCTTTGACCGCCCCTGGAGCTCTCAGTGTGTCCTGACGCCTCAATAATTGATGTGAGGGAAAAGGGACGTCCCGCCTTGGGAACAACTCTCTCACCTGCACACACACAGATACACTCACCCCCCCCCATCCTCCCCCCTCACACACTCATACACTTCTCACGACACGTTCACACACACGCAGGCTTATTGATTTTGTTAACTGAGCCGATGCTGCGGACACAGGCTGAGTGGCAGGGTTTAGGAGGAGGAGAAGTAAACACATCCTTTCACATCTTCGACTGTCTGTCAGTCAGCGAGGCCACGTCGCTTTATTCCTCTTTCAGAAATTGGCTCGCCGATTGCGCACGCTCCTTTTTCGGCTTCGGCCCGCTTCGTATTCGCTCTGTCACACGTATTCTCACCTCACAGCTGCTCAGAGCGACCACATGCACGCTGCTGGTGGACACTGAGCGGGTTTAGTGACTTGTTCAGGGGAATACTGACAGAGCATACTGAACATGTGTGGAGCGTTTATCATTCAAAGCCAAGCCAACTTTAAATTTCTTTACACTTATCTTTTACGACAACACACTGTCACCAGGTCCCACGATGGAGGAAATGAACAAAACAGAAACAACAACAACAAAAAAACAACCTCAAATTATTCATTATACTGATCTCTACAATATATGTTATGGTTCTTTAAGTTGCTGTCGGGCTAAACATAAATGTTGCATAACTTAATTCAAACAGCTGGTGTGCTTTTTCATTTACTGCAACAGCCAATGCACCAGCGTTTACAGATGTTAGCTGTGGCTATAAGCAACGTAAGTGTCTGAGACGACCCAGAATTATCTCAAGCTAACAATATAAGCTAATGGAGCAGATGTTAACTGATATTACTGTTAACTTAGAGCACAACGCCCCTGCTTCTTTTTCTTATGTCTAATGTCAATTTGACATTACTGCAGCAATATATGTGATACATAAGTAAGAAAGACAGTTTATTTTCAATGTGTGATAGGTGGAGCTTTAATCTGACAGCTGACATTTTACAAGCAACGGATAGAGTTAAAGCCAAAGTTGTGCATGGTGATGGAGGATTGTTAAAATGTGTAATACTGCTTCAGCTCAAACATATTCTCAGGATGTCTGACATGTGTCTCTTCATGGTCTGAGCTCTGACTGGGCCACTCCAGAAGGTGGATTTTCTTTGTTTGAAGTCACTCTGCAGTAGCTGTCCTGTGACGTTTAGGGTCATAGTCCTGCTGCAACACCCAGTTTCTTGTGAGCTGCAGCAGCTGGAGCCACCCAGACATTATCCTGAAATAAAACCTAGATAAACTTGGGAATTCAGTTTCCCCTTTGACGATGTTTTGCAAATCAGCAGTTCTTGATTGTAGATCTCCTCTCTATGAGACATAGGTTCATCAGCATATCAAAATATTTAGGTGTTTTTTTTTTATAAGTCAACACCTCTCTGACCCAGACCTCTAATCTGGTTTCATTGCCTGGACTCCAGGTTTACTGACTCCTGCCTTAAAATAGATTGTGTTTGTTCATGATTGCAGATACTTAGGCTTCACTTACTTTTTCTTGCCACTGTATGTACACATCTGCAGACCTACTTATCTTAACACCCATCGGCCCAAACACACACTCACACATACACAGTCTGATAGACGGATACACGGACTCCTACGCAGACCGGATCTTTGCCACTTTCCTCCTGCCCCCTCGTTGCTCTCTCTCTCTGCCCCAGGTGTCCTCTGCTCTGGCCTTTGCTGTCTTTTGTCCGCTAAGTACCAGTTTACAATATTGATGAGGCCTGGAGGTCCAACCAGCAGCAGGACACACAGTCTGGGGGGCTTCTTACACAGTAAGTGTGTTAGAGTGGTTTGTGTATTTAAAGACTGTACGTGTTGGGGGTTATGATGTGTGTGCTCATGTGTGATGTAGACCTTTATAGTTCATAAGTAGTAGGACACTGACACATTTTGGCTCTTTGCTCCAGCACATTGAATCTGAAAGAAAGATGGACTCCAACATTAGAGTGCTGACTTTTAGCTTTACTTTTAAGGAGTTTACAAACCTCTTGAATCATAGGAATTACAATTCTATCTCTATTTATAATTAATTATGGGATCAAAAAATATTAGACAAATTAAAAAAAATGTAAGGTCATTATATTTTATATTATTTTATATATATTTGCTGTTGTCTCTAGTTATGCCACAGTTTTCATAGATGTATTTCTATTTTCACAAAAACCTGTTTGGAATTAATTTAGATAATAAAGTTTTATAACTGGATAAACATTTTACAACCTACAGAAAAAAATGCTTCTAAAACCACAGCTTTATCTTTCCCAACTCTGTTGAACAACGACTGAAGTTTCAAGAAAAACATTAAACATGCCTGAACACATGCGCTTACATGCAGAGGGGCGTTGTGTGTTCTGCTTTTTCACATGGTCCAAGATTAATATCAGCACGATCAGGGTGTCATTTGAGAACAGTTTTGTACCAGTTTTTCAACAAACTGACAAACGATCTCGTCTCTTATCATATAATCTATTACACACACACACACACACACACACAGACACACCACTAAACTTCAACAAAAATTTTCCTTCACTGGTTAACAGTTGGTGCAGCTGCACAGCTGTGAAACTCACTGTCAAACCACTTTAAGCTTCTCTTCACTGGCTCCCATTCAGTTTTAGAATTGGTTTTAAAATTTTATTGTTATTGTGCTAACGTGTGGATATAACACAGGGCTCCAGGTGTGCCTACAACCCCCATACAATACAGGTGGATGGAATTTAATTAGTGGTGCTCATAGCATTGAAAAGAAAAAAAAAATCAGTGACATGAGCTATGTCCAACTTCAGGGGACGCATCTTTCGGCGGCTGCATTTGAAGATCGATCGCATCACAGCGGCGCAACTAGGCTGTCCCATTTCGAAGGTTCCTTCAAATGCAGCCATCTTTTCCTGGGCAGTGAAGGCTCCAACGCCTTAAAACCTCAAGTTTTTGTCAAAAAAAAAGTTGTCAAGGTTGCTAGGCGACAGTCTGTGAGGCAATTTAGCTGTGCCTGCTGCATCATCGCTTTGTGTGTGCTGGTGACGCAAAGCGAAATATGACGTAGGCCAAACCATCTCATCTTGGTTCACAGTGAAGTCATCCTACATCCTCCATCCGCTGCAATTACCAAAACAATGTGCAAGATACCTTCAAGGTAGGAAAATGTGGAATTTGGATTACCTTACTGAGCTTCTGTAGGATCACTTTTAAGATAGATGCCAATTAAAGTTTACTGTTATAAAGCGCTAAAAACAAGTTGTGCGGCCTTCACTTTGCAGGAGCAATAAACCTCTTACTCTTGAGCCTAGTGATTTCCTTTAAAGACAAATTGACATGGGGAAGTGGAGTCTGTGATGTAGCTTCATTGGATGTTAAGAACACAACCTGAGGGTCTTCCACAAACCAGTTACCACCTCTCATCCTCTCTCTCTCTCTCTCTCTCTCTCTCTCTCTCTCTCTCTATGATGTGTTTGCTGCAGTCTCAGCTTAAATTTAACCAGGATAAAAAGATCAGACGAATTAAACAGCAACACAATCTCAGAGCGCGAGCTGTCATACAATACAGCAGCGCAGGCAAGACTTTCATAGCCTCAGGTCAAACACACAATTCATGAACGGCTGTAGAGCAAACACGCTGGATTAAAGGCTTCTCTGATAATGAATCTGCTGTATAGAATATCTTCAGTAGTATTGTTTTATCTTATACCTTCAATTGTAACTTTGAATTTAGTCGAGCTGCTCATGCTCAGAGATTCAAGCTTATTCCAATGTTTCACTCACTGTAATAACTGAAAATAACTACAATCTCCAAAATGCACATGTATGTGTTTTTGAAATGATGGTTTTTCCTCCTTTGAGACTGTATTTGAAAGTTTTGGCTCAGGTGTTACATCACCCCATCCCATTCGATTGTACTTCCAGTAATCTGAAACGCAATGGTGAGTGACTGACAACACTTTTCTATGTGTGTGTGTGTGTGTGTCTGTGTGTGTGTGTGTTTGTGTGTGTGTGAAGGAGATGGTGACAGATATTTTATGGCAGATGAAGTGTGAAATTGAAATGTTTTCCATTCAGATTTGTGTGTGTCACTGACCTTGTCTTGATGTGTGATCGCTCCCAAACAGCGCTGTCGAAATTCAAACGTGTATTTAAATGTCTGAACATTCTAATGACACCTGAAGGCCACACCGCCCTTCAAGTGCAAGTCAGGTGACACAAAGTCTGTTGGTCTGTCGAACCTTAAAAGAGCCATTCGGAAGTTTTGCTATTGCTATAGCCAGCGTTAGCATTAAAAGCTATTTAGTCTGTCAGTCTTGGCAAGAGCTTGAGCCAACGTTGTGTCTGCAGTACAAGAGGTTATAATACACACTCTGCACAGCGTTGCTTCTTCGTGGCGGTCTGGACACTACAGTGACGAGACAGTCCGAGTGGGCCGGGGCTAGCTGGTTTTAGCGTGCTAACTTCAGTAGAAGAAGTGACAGAAATAGAAACAAAACAAGAGGGTTGCTCTCCACCACCGGAGACAGCTCTTGGTGAGTAATGGAGTAAAGTTTGATACTTGCAATGTTTCTTCTAGTGTGGGAAACAGCTGCTAACGTTGGCTCTCCAGACTCCAGACTCTTGCCTGGCTGTTTTTCGTGCTGTAATCAGAGATGAATGTAGAGCGCAGGTTCATTTACTGATATGGTGACTTCTTTTACCTCAGAGTTTGTTGTCTGGCTGCATCTTCTGCACGTGTTTTGCTGTAAAAGCCACTGGACAGACAGTTTGACTCTTCCCACTCCGCTGTTCATAAACTATTCAGAATACGACTGCTCCCCCTGAAGTCACTTCTCAGCCTCTGACACCATTACCCTTCTTTTAGCAGTATGCTGCTTTCCACACACATGATGTCATTTACCTGTGGTGTCACTGCCAATGGAGGCATTTGATGTCATCATGGCTGACGTGAAGTTCCTCAAACGGACGGCTAGTATGAATATTTTAAACGTATGGTTTTGTTGTCCTGCTTTTTCTTTTCTTTTTTATATAAGTTTTTTGAAATATTTTTCCTGTTTTGTGCCAAACATATTTAATAATAAATCATTTGAACATCCTTCTTGGTACTTCACATTTTATCTGGATTGTCATCAACAGTTCAGGACAGCGAATGACATCAACCTTGTACTACTGCTATTCAACAAAAATGCTAATGTACTATTAGAGTAAGTAAAGCGATGAGTCACATAGAGCGGGAAAAACAATGAGTCATGATGCAGGAAAAATGAGTCATCTCATTTATACGCCTCAGTCAGTGTAACATCTTACTCTTGTTACTGAAAAATTTCAAATAAAAAAATTTCAAAAAAAAAAAAAAGCTTAATTTAGAGGACGGGGTTGCGTCTCCTACACAAACCTAAACATGGCTTGAAGACTGTTGTATGTCTGCCGTTTACTTAATGCTCGACTCCCTACACATGTCCACCAAACCACAGAAATAATAGAAGATACAATACGATTTGCACATGCAAGGTTTCCTGAAAGTCTTGAGGGACAGTTGCACTGGAAAACGAATGAATCCTGAATGTTGTCCGGGGCAACTTGAACATTTTATTGATAAAGAAACAATTGATCTATTAGCTTCTAATCTAGTTGCTATGATTTTTCTGACAGTGTGTGGGGTCATGCTGCATGGAAAACCTTTCCTGGATCCTTTGTCTTCCATTATCCGTCTTGGACCACAGTAGTAGTTTAGCCAGGAGACACTTGAGTCAAAATTTAAGGCGCAGACCATAAACTGTGACAACCTGGTTTGTGTCCAACTCAGGACTTTCCCATTTCATTTCTCCACTGTCTGCTGTCTAATATAACCTCACTAACCCTTGAACATAACCTTTTATGTTTAAATATAAAGTAAGCGGGGCTCCGTAGCTCTGAAGTGAAGGTCATGAATAATTGTTCACAGTAGTTGTTTGTATTTAGTCTTAAATCCAACTTGCCACATGGATCATGTCCATGTTTCGCCTGTGGTGGCACCTCTGTCCTCTGAAAGAAAAACTACAGTTACTGTTAAGTGATGAATATTCATACCACTTTAATCTGAACCAGACATCTGGGTGTAGATACACCAGATCAATTATGACTTTCCACGCGGGTATTTTCTGGATTTTTATTCTCCAAAACAAACGTCGTAAATTTAACATGGCCGCTCTTGCTTTGGGCCTGCCCCCAACAGGTCTATAATCATATGCTTGGGGGAATTTCTCCGAGGGATGGGAAACGTATCAAATATTTACTGTCGGGTGCTAGCTAGCAGTGACATACACTGCATAAATTTAACATGGCCGCCGCACAGACAAAAGGCAGGACTGCGAGAAGTACGCTTCTCCGAGTGTGGGCTCAGAGAGACAGAGGTCTGGGTTATGGGATATGAAACAACGGATATAAAAGAGAGGAGAGGAGAGGTCCGTGGTGCCGCCGTTTGATCTCTACTGTTGTGCTTTTAGCAGGAAGTCGGGCCGAGGGTTGCGATGGTGAGTTGTAGTATTGCGTGTGTGTGTGTGTGTGTGCAGCGGCTTGCATGCGACCACGTTTGTTTGTGCATGTGTGTGTTAATGCAACTCCTCGCACGCATGCAAGGAGTTTTTTTTTTCTCCTGTGTGTGTGTGTGTGTGTGTGTGTGTGTGCAGTGCCCTTGCATGTGTGAGAGTGTGTGTGTTTTTGCCTTAAATTACGGGTGCTGTTTGCTGAGTGGTCCAGTGGAGCGCACAGTGACAGATGATGTAAATTATTAATTGCAGTCTTTCCTGTAGCTGAGTGTGGTGGGCCTTGTCCTCCTTCTCTCTTCCTTCTCCTTCCCTTTGCTCGTTCTCTTTGTCTCTATCCCTGCCATTTCTTCAGGTCTTTCGCTCAAACATCAGCCTCAGTTCTCCATCCAAGCCACTCACCGCTTCTCCCATTTATACCTCCTTCTTTTTCCCTGCCTCACTCGCTGTCCATCCACTGCCATCAACATCGGCCCAAACAGGAATTGTTCATGACAGAAAAAAACAAAATGTGTTTGGGTTTATCCAGAGTGGGCAGATTCAAGAGGGTTTCATAAGACCAGAGATGAAAGACTTTCCTTAAACCCATTAAATGCTTCAAGTGAGGTGAAAGCTCTGTCAAAACCAGAGTTGGAGAAGCGTTTTTACATGACAGCAATATCCTAAGCTCTGTAAAAGCAAAAATTGTTTTAGCTACTATTGTGAGATGGATCCTGATAAACACATTAACAGGGACTTGCATCTCTGTCGTGCCTTCAGTCTCCCCTGCTGCTGTGGAAGAACTGCACAAGTCTCCAAGACAGTCAGAGAGGCGGCAGTAGAGTTCAGCAGCTACAAAGGCATGATTTAATTTTATCTTAGGTAGTGAGGGTCTACAGTGGCACTGGCTGAAAACTTGAAGAGCTGCTTTCCAGAGCTGCTGCCTGCTGTCCACTACACTGTCACTTCATACAAAGTATAACAACGACTCATCTCAAACTGGATCCTGTTACGCTGATGAAGCAGCAACCATCATGAGGCCCCCTGTTTTTGAAGGCAATGGTAATGTGTTAAGATAAAGTTTAGTAGGCTAGGCTATTGTATATAGTAGGATAGTATAGGCTATATAGTATACTACTTGAATAGTTCCCTTCCCCTCAAAGCTGCTCAACATGTCCGGGGTTGACAGGTTGAAATTTCAGGACTTAATTATCTCTCCAATATCAGTTCAAACAGCAGGAAAAACAGTTTTAATGTAAATTCTTTTTAAATGCTATATCATGAGTTGACGTTCAACTTGGTCACGACCTGCACGTCGCCCCCTGTGTCTCTGAGGGAGAACAGGTGATGCAGCGGAGAGAGATACGATTCATCCGAGGGGCTTTTTCATCCTAAAATGGAGGAGGGTTAAGTGACTTTACCTCTCACATTCACACACAATACACTCTGAAACTCACCGCTTTAACTTTCACATGCAGGAGAAAAAAAACGAAAAGAAAAAAAAAAAAACACAAACACTTTTTCATTCCCGGCCTCAGCTGCCAGCTCAGGATGCATCACGCATCTCGCACATCGAAAGGCTGCAGCTGCCCTCTGAGTGCCACAACGTGTTCATTTCCCTACCTGCAAATGGCCTCCACAGACACACACACACACCCACACACACACACACACATTCTTGATGCAACCCTGTCTGGACCATTAGAAGTGGTGTGTGTGCGTGTGTGTGTGTTTGTGTGTAGTCATCATGTGTGTTTCAGGAGGTGACAACATACCTGCTGATGCTATGAGCGAGACAAAAAAAAAAACGTTACCTCACTGCAAAAATCTTGCATGTCATTAATATTTCACTCGCGTGTCTCGCCGTGGACATCTCTGAGCATGCACACCACATCCCCAAGTGTTTATCAGCCCTTCTAATCATACGTCTGTCCACGTTTACGTCTGTCCCTCTGCTCATACGTCTGTCCTTTAACGTCTTTTACGCCAAATTATTTTTGTTTTGTCGTCTATTACAGATAAAGAGGAAAGTAAATTAATAATCGGTGCCTCCATCATTATTGCAGACAAGTGTCTCTGGGACTTTATTACCCTGAATTCTGCCTCTCAGGCCACATTGCAAACTTTATTACTCAAACAAGGGCACGGAGAGGAATAAAGTTTAATTCAAAGTCAATCTGGAATTCACATGATACATAGCTCATTATGTACTTACATCAAAGCTGTAATTACCTAAATGAAGACATCTTAACAAAGTATAAAATGTTATTAATCACGTAAAAACTTGTGATCTTCTTTCATCAATTGAAAGTACTGTTTTAAAGCAACACTCTACAGTGCTATCATGTGTTTTTATAATGTATTTTTTATCATCTTTCCACTTCCCAAATCAAAAATTTATCTTTCCACCCATTCCCTCTGTCTGACTTTGACCCGGGGAGGGAGGGGGTGGAGGCGGTAGAGGTTTGCCCCAGTCTGGCAGGGCAGAGGAAGTGGGCACTCCTGTTCAACGACCCCCTCACCCTCCTCTGCTGGTGGGTGGCAGGAGGGAAGCACCCTATCTTGGGTGCCGATTTCCTGTTTATTTTTTCATGAGGCCGCTCATCTGGGTGGCCTCACCCCATCTCCTCCACCTCAGCTCGTCTCCTCCGTCTCGCCTGCGTTTTATTTCCTGGTCCAACTTAAAACTGCTCCATCCTCCATTAGGGGACTTAGAACTCACCTAGAGCATCTCTATATCTATAGGCTATCTGACACTAGAAATCACTGCTTTATTGATCAAAACCCAATTAAAATTTTGTATATTATGTAGTTGTTTTACAAGCGACCTTAGAGCAGCTAACCAGAACAGTTTCTTCTTAAGACAAAATAATTTGGTACGTAGTAATAATGGGAATTATGCCTCATTATGCATGAATAAGCAGTGAATTACACTATTGTACTATTGCAACTAACTGCAATATTATCTGCTGCTATCATTTTTTAATATTGATATTGACATTTTGCAGTATCTTTTTTTTTCCACTGTCCACTTTGTTGCTGTAACACTGAAAATTTCTCCACTAATAAAGGACTATCTTATCTTATCTTGTCTTATCTTATTCTATCTTATGTTATTTTATCTTAAAGCTAACTGTCATGTTCACAACATGTTTCCACTGCACCCAAGTGGCCATAAAAATCTGTTATAGTGGGTTTGAACTTTGAAAAATGCTGCTGTTTTGGTTTAATATTGAAAAAGTAAACTCATCCATTGTAAAATTGAGTTGTATTGAGCTGCATCTGCTCTACTCCAACCTCCAAAAACTTCCACTCTCTTTAAAAACAAACTTTCCAAGCCCATTTTAAGAATAATAATTTAATTCTGTTCAGTTCTGTTGTTTCCACCCAGAGTCTCTTCATCCACCCAGCACTTACGAAACAGAAAACAAAAACAAAATGGAAAACAGCGATTTGATGGAGAAAACAAAATTCCAAGGTTGCTCTGTGGTTCTACAAGCTGTATCATCCATGAGGATGGATCATTGATTTTACATCCTGTAAAAACAGAGCAGCAGCGTGGTGGTGGAATCTGTGTATCTGTGATTGTATCTGAGTGTGGGCTTGCTTTTGTGCATAAACTGTAGCCATGACCACGTTTGCCACGTCATTCTTCCCTACACTCTGATACGAGAAGCGTTTCCTGAATTCCTGAGAAATGCTGCAGATAATACCTGTTGAAAAATAAACAACCATCCCATTAATGATGTGTCAGTGCTGTGGTAAAGGTTTGGTCACAATAAACACTTCGTTATGTTTAGGGAAATAATAAAAATAAGCTGTTGTGGTTAGAGAACATTTGTTGTTATGGTTACAATAATAAACATGCATTTGAGGTTAGAGAACTTTGTTGTGCTACTTTTGTACTGGACTCATCAACATTGTTTGAAAGTGAGTCTCCTGATTCTATCTGTGCAAAGCATTTTAGGTTTCCCACATCGCTGGGACAGCACCATCATCACAACCACCAAATCAGGAAATAGCTTTTGGAAAAATGCTGGTCCATCCCTCGAGCAGAGTTTCAGACACTTGTAGAATCAATGCCAAGGAGCACTGAAGCTGTTCTGGCGGCATGTAGCGGTCCAACACCTTACTAAGTGTTTCCATCACTTCAGAGGACACTGCATTGACTTACGTTCATTTCCTGGAGACTTACTCTGTGTTTACTAGCTTCCTAAACCTAAACCTAACACTACCTGAACATTAAAACATGTCTTCACCTTAAAATGTGATGATTTACACTATGGGCACTTGCTTTTTGTCCCCATAAGAACAACAAGTCCCCATAATGTGTGTAAACACACTTAGGTCCCCACAACATGACTATTACCTGGCCAACAAAGACAAACACACACACACACACACACACACACACACACACACTATCATACTCTTGCGCACATACATGATCACACACACAACCACTGATACACTCAGACTGACAGAGAGAGGAGCAGAGTGTCTATTGATTTCTGGATGAACATCGATCACATGCACAATTAATTGTTCTTTGAGGCGTAGCGGCTCCGATCATCATCCAACTTCAGATGGAGATCAATACAGTGGAGAGACGGGAGGGTGGAAGAGGGAGGGGATAAAACAAACAAACAAAAAAAAAATTAAAACATTACTTTTCATTCAGGGAAGAATAGCTGCGTTTCGTATGATGAAACTAACTCCTGGGTGAAAGAAGAAGAATTCATGTGCATGATGTGACTCTGTATGTGCTCTTCTACTAAAGTTAGCATGGTTGGCTCATCTCGTCACTTTCCGATACCGAGTCACTGTAGTGTCTGCTGTAGTGTCTGCCCTGAAGAAGTAGCGCTGCTCAGAGGACGTATTATAACCTCTTGGATTGTAGATGCAACAATGGCTGGAGCTCTCGGCAAGCAACAGCTGTTAATGTTAATGTTAGCTATGTAGCAATAGTAAAAATCTATCTATCTATCTTTATGAGAGAATTCTCTCACAGTGTTTTGTGCGTCCGTGTTTTTTTCCTCTGTTACTAGTGTGTCTGTGTGTGTCTCAGAGAGCTGGTCATAATAGTGTATGCACTGTATTTCCATGCAGGATGCATGCTTCTATTGGGAACATGTTTTGTGTTTTTTTTTTTTTTACTCTGAATTGTGTCCGTGTGCATTAACAGGATCTGTGTGTGCGTCTCATTACCTCAGTATTAATGTGTGTTGCTACACTGTGTTGTATTGATTCGTTAGCACACTGTTGTCTCTCCTTATTCCAGCTAATTGGGAAATTAAAGCTAACTGTCACACAATTCTGCACTGAAACTCCCATCAATAATTTAGCTTTCCCCCCTGGTCGACTGCGGTTCATACACACACACGCACACACAGGCACACTTCACAGTACAAACACACACCAGCTGAGGAAAACTGATAATAATGCACACAGGCAAGTCAAAACAGGAAGACTCAGTGACACACATATGCCAAACTGACAAAAACACACACATAAATGTGCAGATTCTGACACACACACACACGTAACCAGTGTGCAACGCGTTGTTGTGTGTGATGTATCAAATGAAGGATCAGGAAACAATGATGTGTCTATGATTCTTTTACTGGGACTTTTATTAAGATATTCACAAAGCACAGAAATCATCAGCTGTGTGTGTTTAACTGACTCTAAAATTATAATCACAAAACTACAGTAATGTAGATTACAGATTCATGGTAACATCAGTAATAAATAAAACTTATAATAAATCAAACATGCTCAGACGGAACCACACAGATAACAAAACAGTACTGTTCCAACATGGTTCAATTTATCCGACATGACATTACAAACTATCACAAAATGTATTGATTATTTGCTCAGTTTAGTTTAAGATGAACCTTTAAACACACTGAACAATACAGACTGCTGGAAACCATCCCCACACCTGGTTAAGATCATGGACATATGTAACATCAGCTTTCCTCAACTCACCCCTGCACGCTTCAAACCAATGAGAGAGAGCGCAAACAAAAATACAGACACCTCCCTGTCAAATAACCAAAGCCATCGTTACTTTGGCAACACATTTTGTGTTCATGTGGGACGCTGGCATGAAGATTATTTTCATGGCTTTTAATGGAGTGAGTACATACGACCTGTAGTGTGCAGGTGTTGAACTTTCTGTTGTGACAAACCGATGGACTCTGGAACTTTTTCAGTTCATTGAATTGACAATAATTTTGCTAGAACTTGTCAGAAATAGTTAAAATAATTTCTACCGTATCACAAAGTCCTAACTTTGGCTCACCCGCTGGAGCGTGCACCACAATAAATGCACAACTGCACGGTCATATTTTCACTGTGTGAGGCTATTGTTGTGAGTAACTAAGCTGAAAAGACGAGATGTTGTCAAGATGTCAGACATATTTTTTTTATTATGGTTAATGGCCGAATGTGTGGAAGAAGTCACTGCACAGGAGGCGACTCAGCTGCTATTTTAACATGAACAGCTCAGGCTGAGTCCATCAATGACTCTGATCAGAGACTCTTTTTTATCACACGAACGCAGCCACTTTCTGCCTGTTGAGCAGGTAAGAATAAAACTATAAAAAGCAAATCAAAAGACAGCCTTAATACAGCCTTCAGGGCAGAAGAGGTCGGTGCAGCGTGGAGGTTTGTGAAGACATTTTGAGAGTAATTCAAATATGGCCAGAAGTCAGACTTGAAATCTACCCAGAATACCACCGAGCTGTACGGTGGCTGATGGCAAGGCCAAAGATCTTAGGCGGATGCTTATTTTCAGCTCTTGGCTTGAATGTCAGTGTGCACTTAACAACCCAGAGGAAAAAAATTCAGACGACTGAAACACAAACAACAAAGACAGAGAGAGAGAAATAAGAACCCGAAATTCCCCTCTTTCCACAAACTGAGCAAAAAAAAACAAATCTCCAATGACTTTCTGTGAAATTCAAATTCTCTCCGCAGCCAATCTCACCAGGGAGGGGAAGAGGAACGGATGATGCAGCGAAGGACGGCTGAATGATCGGACGATAGAGGGATTAAAAGAAAACATGGCCGGGATGATGTGGATGATGATGATGTGAGCGACGAGCCTCCGTCAGCGGGGACGGAGGCAGTGCGAGACGTGATCGATGCTTACAAATCTTCTATAAAAGAAAAGAGAAACATGGGGAGTTGGACAGAGGGATGGGGACTGAGAGGAGGAGGGAGGAAGTACGATAAGTAAGCAGGAGATGTGACTGAGGACGACAGCAAGTGAGAGGATTCGGGGAGACAGAGTGGTGAAGAGAGTGAGAAGAGAGCAAAGTCCTAATAATCATCTCTTCAACTTATCTCCCTTTCACAACAAATCTCTCTCCTCTTCCTCCCCCTCCACCCCACCCCACCCCTCCCCTCCTTCCTCTCTCTCCATCTCCATCTCCATCATCTCTCTCCCTCCACCAGGCTTCCAGCTTCAGAGGCGAAGCTCCATCTGATCAATAATGGATGCTGCTGTCTCCTACACTGCTGGAGAAGGGCCGGTACATTAGGTAATGCAGGGGCTACATTTAACTGGATGGGCTTGTTAATGCGTCCCGCTGGGGAAACACCCTCCCTACGCCCCCCCCCCCCCCCCCCCCCCTCCCCTTCTTGCAACACACACACAAACAGACAGACATACACTTGAACACACTAACTCACCCATCCACCTACCCCGCCTGCTCCCTCACCCACTAATGTAACTTTTTCCACGGGGGGGGTGAGGCGGGGTGGAGTGGGGGGGGCAGTGGTGGATCATGGATCAGAGCATGCTCCAAGTTGTTGTAGCGACACCCCCGGATGGCACAGGGAGGGTTGTATGAGTGAGTGGGTGGTGGGTGGAGTTAGGTAAAGGTAAAGAAATAACACACAATTGTGATATTTTTTGTAATTTTTCTGTGTAAAAGTTTTGATCTTCTCAGTCTTCAAAACAAGCTAAAAGTCATTATCACTCAGAATATCTAAACACTAAAATAAAGCTGCAAAGCATGATGGGTCATATTAGGTTGAATGCCAATTAGCAGTAGCCTATTTAAGTTTAAAGCTATAATAAGTGACTTTTCCACATTTGAATGTTTATCCAAAATGTTTCCAGTATATTTCTAATCATGGTAATGATCTGTTTCATTTGGTCGCCTTTTTTAACATTAAACAGCTTATTTTAATCCTCTGGTCCGTTTCTTATGGAGAAAGGGACAACTGCGGATAATTCAGCTGCTGGTGAAAACCTCCTGAACGTCTGGTTCTTAAATTAGAAGAGAAATGATAAAAACAAAGGTTAGCTGCAGGCTCAATCTTTCCCTGAAATCCCATGTCCACCGTACAGCGTCGGTGAAACACTGACTTTTAATGTGAAACTGTTTTATTCAGTGTTCTTACTGGTTATAATGACCAGGTCTTTTTGTTTTGGAGAGGAGGACGCCTCCCGTGATCCAACGCGGAATCACCAAACGCCGTCTTTTGTCATTGTTTTTTATTGAGAAACCCCCTCGCAGCAGAAGTTAAATACTGTGTGTTTCAAAGAGGAAACTGGTCATAAAGAGTCTGCAGTCATGCTGGTGCCTGTGAGGCTGTAGTACTCAAGACAATCAAACCAATACAGTGATAGAACTTAAAATATTGACCAGATGACGGCACAAGATAAAAAGTCCATGGTTCACCAACATTCAGAAAGACTGGTGCTGGTCTTAGAGGAAAAGTAAGAGCTTCACCAGAGTCTTTAGGATTCATCCTCAGGGAACCATGAGCGTCGACACCACCTTGCACAGTAATCTATCCATTCCACGTCGAGACATTTCACCATGATCCATAACTGCCAACCTGGTGGTGGTGGGATTCATCCTCTGGGAACCATAAACGTCTGTGCCATTTTTAAGTGTAATCCATCCTGTAGTTGTTCAGACATCTCATTAAAAATCAAAAAATGTCGACCTCATGTTGGAGGAAAAGTCAGGAGATCACCAAAATCATTACTATTCATCCTCTGGGAAGCATGAATATCCTCATCCTATCTACCTCAAAGCAGCAACACATTGTTTCCCCTCAGCTGATTTCTTCCTGCCCCAGGGCGCTCCTCACCCTGACTCCTTCTGCCTCGTAACGACTCCCTCATTGTCGTCTACAGATTTCAAAAACATCACTGAGCTTCAATGTGTTTCCCTGTTTTTGATTCCTTTATTTATGTGTTGCACTGGAAACTCTTGGGTTTTTATGTTAATGCATAAAAGAGATATTCCCTGAGAACATATGTACAGATGATACAATATGCATGTAGCTGTTAGCATGCGTCATATCTGTGAATATATGAATCAGACCTATAGTTTTAAATTTATGATGCAGATTGAAGCAGGAAAGCACACTCTCATCCAAAGCTACTGTCCGCTCATTGTTTTCAGTAGGAACGGTCTGAGTGGGAAATAAAACTGAGTGTTAGAAATATACAGCAAAGAAAACTGAGCCTCTAAATCTCAGATCTGTAAATAAAAAAAACACACCTCAGTATTAAATATTAGTCCAATACTAAGCTGACGTGGTGTAATCGATACTGGAGAACATCAATACAAAAGTCATAGTGGAATGCATAAGAAATTTATTTTGGTCAGGGTCTGTCCAGCCTCCAGCCACTGTCATCACCTATTATGTATTTATTTATTTTCTTTTGAATCCTAGCATGAAATGAAATGAAAACACCTTTGTGTGACAACTTCCTGTTTTTGGGATCCCCAAACCGTTCTATTACAACATGTGAATCATGAAACGCAGATGAAGAACTGCACTATAAAATGTCCATCAAGGTCTGTATCTGCGTCCACACTGCTACGTTTTCATCTTATGAATCACTTTCGCTACATTTTTACCTGCCGAGTCCAAAAACGAAATCCAAAACAAACATGGCAGCTCGAGGAAACAGTGGGGAACACAGCAGGGACGGACAAGCTGACAAAGACAACTGGGCGCACAGAGACTAAATACACACAAGGGGAGCAGGTAACAAGACACAGGTGTAACACATTAGGGCAGGAAAGGAGGGAAAAAAACGAGACAAAGACAGGAAGTAAAACAACAGTGGACACACCAGGTAGGTGGTTTCAAAATAAAACAGGAAATAAACTAAAAGTCCAGTAAAAACTTGACACTGCCGTTCACACTGATGCCCTTAAAACTGAGACTTTTGGAAACGATGATGTCGACACCCACGGTAGCTCCCTGATTGGCTGTAATCACTCATCACTACCAGTTGTGAATGCAACATGGACGATGCATCACTGACCTTGTTGTCTTTGCTAGCAGCTGCCGTGCAGTTAAATTCTGCATTTTAACGCTGTAACTGTCTTCGCTGTTTCTTTTTCGTTGTATTTTCTGCAGCTAATCAATGCAGAGTCGATAACCTGCTATTGTAACAATTAGCCACTTCCTGGAAACACGGCTACATAGGGTGAATTCAAGGTGACTGAACTGGACAGTTTGGTGACTTAAGTGGATATGACGATTGTATTTTTTACATTAAAATTTCTCCATGTGCAGATTTATGCCGGAAGGTCTCGGGGCTGCTCCACATCTTCTTGTCACTTTCCTCTATTTGAGAGGCCCTCGCTGGCCCCTCTCAGTCCCACCTAGCCCCAGATGAAAACCATGATTGGTCCTCTGTGGGAATTTTAAAGGGCCCTCAATTAGGCGTCCATGGAAGTGCCTGTTCATCCCCTACTCTGCATGCAGGCCTTGGCTGGGGGTCCTGAACCCGAGCTCCGTTCAGCTCTCTTTAACGCGGCTGCTGGACTCGCCTCGCCGGGCGACACGCATCGTATGCAAAAGAGAAGCAGAAGAGGAGAGAGGCAGCGAGCGAGAGAAAGAGAGAGAGAGGAGGAAATGAGAAGAGTGTGGAGAGAGCAGACTGTGAATACATCTGCATGTCAGAGACACACTGAGAATCAGGAGAGCATGACAGCACTGAAACGAGATGACACTGAACTACAAAACAAAAACTATGAATGAGAATCTGCGACCATACAAAAGAAACTGTGTCTAACCTGTAGAGACTTTGAGTCTCTCCTCCGCTTTTAGACATGTTGGTCCTAAATTAACTTTGACACCAAACCACAGATACACAAAATCTTCAGTACATTAAAATAACAACTTCAACTCCAACAATATTCAAATATCAATCCTGTCTCTGACTTCTTGTTTACACCCAGTATTAAAATGTGATCTGTATCCAGATAATAAACAATCCGATCTCAACTTTGCATTTACACCGAGTATTTTTAATGCCTTCTCATTATCTTCATTGATATCAGATCTGTCCTTAGGAGCAGTAACATTCGTTTATCCTCATGCAGATAAGGTGTCCAGACACAGAATGTGTTTTAATACTCAGTGTAAACGGGTCCTAAATATTATCCTCATATACAACTAACTTACATATGAAGATCATTTTTGTTCAATCATAGTTTCTGTAAAACCCGTCAACATGTCGGACGCAGGACGAGAACCTTGGTGAAAACAAAGGTGAAAACGCGACAGAGAGGAAGGAAGGACTGAGTCTGGCAGACAAACAAGAGAGGGAGACGGTGGGTGATTTAAAGCGGCCTCCCCCCTTCATTTGGTGTTCAACGACTCCTGATGGTCGAGGGAAGCAGGAGGAGGAGGAGGAGGAGAGGTGAGGGGTGAGGAGGGGCGGCAGGTGTGACTGTCATAACCAATATCAGACACACACCTCATGCTCCACTATTCACACACACCCACACACACACACACACACACACACACACCTTAACCACAACCCGCCTCCTTTTCATCCCATCCTCCCTCCTTTCCTCCTTCAGCTTTTGTCCCCTCCACCTCTCTTTCTTTCTGTCGTTTTTCCCCTCTCTCACCCTTCCTCTCCTCCTCTCCTTTTTGCCCTCACCTCATCTTTCATCCCTCACCCCACCTCCCAATGTCCTACTCTCCTTTCTTTCCTGTCACCACCCCACTTTTCTTTCCTCCCTCTCTCGTCCTTCCCCCTCGTCAGTAACCTCCCTCGATCATCCATCCGACCTGCCCGCCCTCTCGTCCCTTTCTTTCATCCTTTTCCTCCTCCCTTTATCCATTTTCCATCCTCCCCTCCCTCCATTTCTCTTTCACCCTCTCCACACTTGTCGTCCCGATTATGCAGATGAGTGTTTGTGGCGGGGCCCTAAAAAGCAGATTAGGGCCAGGGAGCCTCTTGATTGTGACATGGCTATTCCACAGAGGCCAACAGGAGGGCAGCATTAGCACATGCATGTGCGTGTGTGCATGTGTGAGTGTGTGTGTGTGTGTGCGTGTATGTGCTTGTGATTCAGTGCAGTCGCCCATCTCCATCCCCTTGTGCTTTCCCTCATTCCTAACACGGTGCTGATGTTGTCTACATGGAGGAGTGTGTGTTGCATGCATGTGCCATGTGTGTGTTGATGTGAGAGTGTGTCTAAGCATGTGAAAGGGAAGGAGACGGAGAGTGCAAGATGGCAAGCCACTTAGTGAGGGCCCATATGTGTGTGTGTGTGTGTGTATTCAGTGGCCCAGGATTGGTCTTAATGGGGAAAGGTAGCAGTTGGACACTGTACAGAATGAGTGGCACTGCTGCCCACTTGTTATGGGATCCACACACACACACACACACACACACACACACACACACAGAGTATATCCCGTATGGTTCAGACCCCTGTCCGCTTCCTTAAATGGAACACACTTTAACCCGACTAATAGAAACGTTCGACCAATATGGATCAGGAATTTAAGGAGGAAAATTCAGCCTTGTTTTTATAACCTGTGTTATTTTGGGCTCATATTATAGATTATAGTAATATTTCACAGATTCTAACGGTCAGACTGTCTGTGAGCAAACGCCCAGTTTATCCAGATCTAAACCACTTCATGTAGAAGTGAAACTTCCACAGACCAACGCTGACCCAGGAGGAATCGTTGCCTCCGAGCACAGATTCAGGAGCAGGTTTAAGGTTAAGGTGTCAGAGAGACTGGGACAGGCCTTTATTTCTAATCCCCCTGTTCCTCCATGTTTACCTGGATAAATTCAGTGAAACGCCAGTCTCCAAAGCACCAGTTCATCAGTACAGCAAGAGACACAAAATGCACTCAGTTTACCTCTAAATGATGTTAAACTTGCATGAATGAAACTCAACACTTCCCTCAGAATTTTCACATCAAAAGTCTTGCAGCCTTCACATTATAAATATGCTTTTAATGTGAAAAAACACCAAGAAGTGTTGAGTTTTGTTTTGGCTGCTTAAAATCTTAACATCCATCAGGATTAAGCCAAACAAGATGAAAACATCATTTCTGTTAAAAAAATAAAATAAATAAAAAAGTGGTGAGAATAAAATTACTCAGCTGTTGTACTTCTGGAATAAGTGCAGTGGGAAAGTTCATAATATTACATTTTTGTAAGCTGCTATAGTCGGCTATAGGTGAGTCCTTGTGTGTTCATGCTGGCCACACCCCTGGCTGTTATTTGAGACTTGGCCATTATTTCAAAAATGGCTCTTTTATGACAATTTACATTATGCCAATAATAACGTATATTGTGCGATCTAATTTGCAAAAGAAAAAAAAATGTTGGAGGGGAAATGCTTATTCAGTTTGTTGCTGAGTTTTAGCTCATGTCTGTCTGTTAAATATGAAGATACAGCCAGCAGCTGGTTAGCGTAGCTTAGCATTAAGACTTGAAGCGAAGGAAACGGCTGTTTGACAAAATTCACCTCTAAAGATCCCTTATGTATCTTGTTTAATCTGTAGACAACTGTAAAAACATCAGTTAATGGTTTTATGGGTAGAACTATTTCGTGGTCGGGAGACTGGCGACACTGTGGAAATTTTTTTTACATCTAGATAATTATCTGTTATCATCCGTATTGTCCATTTGTATACTTGTCTCTCTGTGTGTATGCCAGGGCATCTGTTTGTTTTCCAGACTCTCTCTCTCTCTCTCTCTCTCTCTGATGTTTTTCAACCTCTCTCTGCCAGCTGCAGCGCTGCCCTACTTTCAGACGTCTGCCGTCTTTGCATTTGACAGCATGTTTAAAGGAAATTAATATTTCAGCTGGCAAAGAAACGCAGGCTTCCATCTCATGTTTATCTCTGCTAGTCAGATGGATAAGAGTGGTGTGTGAACATACAGCCCAAATACTGATGCACCTTGATTCTCAATTTTCAAGGGCCCCTCTGTTTTTCAATTTTTATTTTATTTCACCAAAATCACTGCAACAGAAAAAAGAAAATAACACATTTGTCAGTGATAAGATTAGAGAGGAAGTAGCGGGAAATGATACCGCTGAACAAAGCGTTAATTTTTCAAAAAGACTCGGCGCATTAAATTTGCAAGTGCCCGTCTCATTTTGCAGACAATGTTTAAATATTGTAGCTGTTTTAATTCAGAAGCCCTGACCGATTCTCTGCCGTCCACAGTCGTGTTCTTGAAGAGAGACAAGTGCAGGATGGAGGCAGTTTAGTCCCGTCTCCCCTCTGTGAGTGAAATGTCTCCCATCATTGCCTCGTGCTCCTGATGTGCTGCTGATGCTGAGGATGAGACAGAGAGCAGTAGAGTAACATCTGCCATCTGTGACGGCAACGTGCAACTGATCTCACGTTTAATGAATAAAGAAATGAAAAGGTTATATCATGTATGCAACATTAGACTCTGAGCTACAGTTTCCTTAAAATGAAAACAGTTGCACAAAACACCCTTAAGTCTTGCCCCTTAAGGTTTCCTTGAAATGTTCTCTTCCCTTCGAGGAGTCACTTATAGTCGGTTAGCCTCAGCGACCAAACTTCTCCATGTCGAAGTTCCTGTCAACACAACAGGAGGATGAGATAATGCTACCCACTTTCCCAGAGTCATAACAGGTATCACAAGCGCTAATGGCAGAAAATCAACAGTCTCCATGGAAACAGTAAAAAATGGATAGAAAACTTAAGGTGTTTTGTGCAGACAGACTCAGGTCCTTCAAGGGATTTAAATAGCAATAAGACGAACAGGGTCAGCCAATCAGGAGACAGGTGGGAAGAGGCAGAAGGTGTTTTCCATCAACTCGTCAACTTTGGGACTGAATGTCTACAAGTGTGTCTGAATAAATAAATATAAAAGAAATGTATATGTACAAAATAAAACTGAGTTCCATAAATATCCCAGACGTCTCACACATGAAAGAAAGTAGAATTAAAAGTATATTATAATGAACGATAATGGAAACATGCGGAGAGTCCATGACAACAGCACTTTACACAAAATAAGTAAGACATTAATCCTCACTGAGGCCCTCAGCGTTCTCATATATAAAAATAAACATATAAACAACATATATAACAGTCTGACCTGCAGTTTAGTGTCACAGAGTGAGAGGCTGAAAACGTCTCGCAACACCAGTTTCCAATGGCACTTTAAGCTTTTAACATTTGTTAACAACAGCAGCAGCTGCCACGCTGGAGATCCCGTCCGTGGTTTAGGGAATAAGAACACTTTGCTCAAGGTTAAAGAAAGAAGGTCTGTGGTTTTGGTTAAATGTAAATAAACCGGTTGAGTCTGAAGTCAGCTTGACCTTGTTTTGTATTAAACCGGACCAGGATCTTCCTCTAAGCTTGTGCTGTGCGAGTCCAAACACAACCATAAAGAGTTTAATGATGCTTTAGTCACTACACGTGGATATTGTTCTGCACGACTGGATATCTGTATCAGTATCTACGTGTTTACAATATGCGATATGGAAATTTCCTCTTCATGTTGATAGAAAACGTCATCAGGTCACAATTATGGTTCCCTACAAAATGTATTTGCTGTTGCAGTTTAGTTGTTGTTGTAGTAGTTGTAGAGAAACATCACAAATATGCAGCACAACACATAAACCTTAACACATTCATTCTTAACACTGCAAAACAGGTGCGCGCGCACACACACACACACACACACACACACACACACACACACACACACACACACACACACTCTAAACTTCAAAGGCCTGTTGTTCTTGGTTTCCGACAATGAAAATAAAGTATTCACACACAATACAACACAGTCTTTCTTCTCCTCAGACTTCACACTACACACCTGAGCAGCCTCCCTAAATATACCCAGTGTGTGTGCGTGTGTGTGTTCGTGTCTGTGTGTTGCTTTGAAACCTGGTCTTCTCCCATCACTGTTTGCAAACCTGCAAACTTGTAACAGCAGCAGTTAGAGATCATCAACAAATGCCCCAAAAACAACATATTTCTGCAGTGCCGTAATAATTATGAGTCTTTTACTTTGGAAAGGAGGAAGTCGGGTGATGCTATTACAGCGCCACAAAGTCCACACAGGGAGGAGGTGGAGGTGGATGGGCAGGTCAATAAAACTTCGCCGCAGGAGACGGCTGTTTGTGTCTTGTCTCCTACTGATAACATCAAACTATAATCCTTCCCTGACCTCAACTAATTAGTGTTTGTGCCTAAACCACAGCTCTGTCAGATCATTACACAAACTTCATTTTTCAACATTGATTTCTTACAGTTTTGGAAGGTGCTGAAAAATGACGTAATCCTGCTGATGTCAGATCAGAAAACACTCAGTTCACGTTCTTCCATATTTTCACTTGCTGTCAACATGAGGTGGACCACAGGTTCCTGGATGCAAAACGATGGACACCTCTCCCCCCTCAACGGTTGCCATCTTGGCTATGTAGCGAAAAGGGGAGGGACCATCAACATATTTTCAAACTAGTGAAAATGGCGGCAGAAGAAGGACGCGTCGTTGGCACCAATGCCGGCCTAATTTTCCAGTAAAACACATTTTTTCCTAGTCTTGACGAGCGTTCAAAGAGCTTTACACTGCTAGTCACATTCACCCAGTTACACACACATTCATACAGCTTGCACAGTCATTAACCGGTGGAACATCACGGGCAATTTGGGGTTCAGTATTTTGCCCAAGGACACTTCAATATGCGGACTGGAGGAGCAGTGTATTTTGTTGTTTAACTCTGAGAACGTGTTTGATAAACAGCGAAGAAGCCGAAGTCACAACTGGATGCTCTTCCATCTTTGTTGTATTTTGTGCATTTTGCTGATAAAGGAGGGTATGAAGTATGAAAATGTGAGGATGTCAGCTTTAGGAGAGGTCAGAGAAGACGTGGTGTGGCTCCTCAGGTAGGACAGGGAAGAGTAGGGCTGATATGAAACAGTATGGTAATGAACGGTAACAACAGTAGAGCAGAGACGGTGGCCTCGGACCGTCACACTGACCCTAATTAAACTCTATTAACCCTCTGCCATCGCTCTCACCTCCACCTTCTCTCCGCCTCCTCTGTCCTTTAGCAGGCAGCCTTTATTGGAACGAGCCCGCCGTGTTGTAGGGATGTGCCGGGAATCGTGATGCGTGGCCACGTCGAGTTACCCCCCCCCCCCCAGTCCTGTTTTTAATTAACCGGTGTCCGATGTCGAGGTTAGGAGAGGAGGAAGAGGAGAATCTTAAATTCTGAGTGAAAAAGGGAAAAAAAAGGTAGATGAGGAGGACGGAGGAGGTGTGAAAAGAGGAAGAGAAGAGGTGAGAGAGGAAGAGAGAGAGAGGGAGAGAGGCGAGTGGGGTCGTCCTCCCTGCTAATTTGCTGACATGGGGGCATCGGGGAGGGCTGGCCTCCTAATAAGATTGTTTCTTGAAGGAGCAGAGCGAACTGTGAAGGGAACAAAAGTAACTGTGCCCCGCGAATCCTGTAGCCAATTAGTCCGTATCAATAATTAAAAAGCATTGTCTGCGCAGGGGCAGGGGCGGCAGATTGAGTTTCCCTCCACTAGACTAGATTGTTATGACAAGCAGTGCCTACATAATGATATTAGCCATTAATAATTCACCGCCCGGCCTGCGTTGCTGCAGGTGACAGGAGGCCTGTACCGCGCTCGGGCAGCCATCAGTCAGCCGGTTATCAGAGGTCAGGAATCAGGAATGGAAATTGAAAATTGCTCAGGGTGGACAGGTGTGTGTGTTTCTGTGGTGTGTGTTGAATGTGAAGGTGAATATGGAGGAGGCAGGTAACAATCAGGAAAAATTCAGAGGTACTCGGTGCTCAGATCCGTCACTTACTTATTCTTCACGGTGCTGCTCCTATTTCTGTGTTGATCATCATTTCTCCCAGGTATGATAATTGTACTCACCCAGTCATTTCTCTGATCTGACACGTACAACTCATGCGGCAGCGACTTCCAGTTTCTAATATACTCACATCCTGTGAGCAATTTTTGGGATTCAGTCCTTGCAACAAGGACATTTCCACATGTCGTCAAGAGGAGCCAGGACTCAACCACCAACCAACCCCTGCGATCAAAGGCCTCACCAGCTGCCGCACTGTAGCTGCCTACAACAAACAGTTTGAACAGATTATCCAAAACAGGGGTTAAAGAAAAACGGAGGCATCTGTAATGATCCCTCGTCGTTCGGCCAGTGCATTAACTTTGAGCAGGAAGTCGGCTTTTTACGCTGGGACGGTTACGCCAACCAGCCCGGATCATAAGTTTATCTTTTTCCTTGGTGTTTCCAGATAAGTTTTGAGAATATGTCTGATCATCTCAGTCCTGTCGCCGTGTTCTCAGATCTTAGCAAATTACCCAGCAAACACACCGTTATTATAACTGACAACAGTTACATCCAAAAATATGAAAATAAGACCCGAGTTGGTCTGATCTATTATATTAAAGGGTCTTGACCTTAACCTGTGAAGTGCCTTGAGATAATGAGATATACATAAACAACTGAATTGAACGCGCGCTCGTCACTCCGGCTCTTACACTGTCTTGCTTTTACATTCTTATTTTCCATCTATTGCTTCTGATGTTTTTAATATACTGCTGCTGTTTTTTGTGGTTAATTTGTTCCGCTGTATTAATGTTGTCAATAATATATGCTTCTCTTTTTGTTCAGCTGTGTCCTTGCACATGGATTTCTTTTGAGGATAATCCTTCATTATCCATAAAACCGCATTCAGCACTTCACATAAGGACACCTCACCAGTAATGCTTATTTAGTGTGTAATAAATATCCTATATAAAAGAACTAATTCCCTTTCGGAGTGTGGTGTGTTGCTAGGTCAAATGTTTGAATATAAATAATTTAAATATTGTAATTTTTTTTTATATATATTAGGATTAAATACTCCATGAGCCGTTTCTCTTAAAGTTTAAAATCTTTTAAACCTCAAGATTTTCATTTCAATAATCCTAATCTGAAAATAACCTCCAGTCACTGTAGCCATGGGGGGTAAATGTGGCAGGTGAAAAATGTACAATATTTGAAATGACATCACACAAAACAGAGACGCTGAAACGAAATACCGAAGGCTGGTATCAGAGTAAATACACTGACTCCACGTGTCGGGATTTTGTCTCTCAGAATGTGGGTTGAGATGATTGACAGGGAGGTCGGAGCCTCACTGGCTTCTCAACAACTGCAACATCTGTGCTGGTGAAGAGGGCACGACAAAGAGAGAAGATGCTGAATAGTACAGTGTGTGTGTGTGTGTGTTTGAGGGGGTAGGGCATTTGATGCAGAAGCGATGAAGATGAAGGCAGATGTGGTATCCATGTATGTCAAACCACCACCACACACATACACACACACACACGCCTGTCTCCGTCTCGTGTCCCAGCAGGCCTTGCAGTGGGCCGACAGAGTGGATGCTCCCTGCTGATCGGGTCCGTCTGCTGGGCCCCGTGGGCGAGCTCCACGTCCAGGCCCCCGTCAACGCAGCAGACACTGGGATGATGGGGTCCCTGTGGTCCCTCTGGTGAAGCTCCACATCTGGACTCTGCTGAGGCTGTTTTTCTCACTATCTGTCATCTCTCCTCTTTTTTCTCTTCAAGCTTTTATTTACTGTTATTCTAACATAGATGTGCAAGGAAATAAAATAACAAGTAAATAGAAAGATGTTTTTATTCTTTCCGTCTGTCTTGTGTCTTGTAGCCCAAACAAATCTTGAAGCCAACAGAGACTCATACAGTGACAGAAATAGACGGCTGAAAAGAAAAGAAGAGAACAAAAAAAAGAGATGACAGAGCAGGAGTGAGGGAGAAACTGTAGAAGAGGAGACGACGAGGGGCAGAGCTGCTGAGTGAAAAAACCATAAAAGAGGCGTCAGTGAGTGTTTCACTCTGTCACTGTCGACTCTGAGCCAGAGGACAGCAGAGCTCAGAGGAAATCACTTTAAAGCGAGACGAGGATCCATCGCTCCGCTTCCTCGCTGATGGAGCTGACAGGCTGCAGATGTTGTCAACAGGAAGAGGAAGTCACTGCTGTCGCCTGGAAACCTCAGAACTTCAGTTTATAAGACAGTTGTTAGCTGCGCCGGTCAGTTTGTAAATGGTATTTTGTGTCTGTAACAACCGTGCTTTAGTAAAAGAATTGAAGATGGCCGCCAACGTCAGTCATTAGTTAAGGTTTTTACATCTTGCTTTGAGTGCAGAAGCAAACGGCAGATTATTGGCAGAGTGGGCACATGTCCAGGGCCCTGGAGCGAGAGGGGCCCTTCGATTTTTTAAATATGTACAAAATATATAATTTTTTGTATTTTTGATATTTTCAAAATATCAGAAAAAATGTACTTTTTTATAAATGTAGAATAATTATAATCTTATTCTGTAAAGTTGAGTAAAGGTGTGACTGTAAAATCAATATGGAGAAACATGTCTATGATGGAGAAATTATCACTTCCTGTCAGCAACTGCGTCGGAGAATCCTTCTTGTAAATGTCAAGGGAAAAAAGATTTATTTAAAAAAAAAAAAAAAAAAACAAGAAATAAATGAAGGACATGGAAACACCTGAGCATGCTGTGACTCATGGTCACTGAATCTGAGCTCGTCAGGGACTTTGATAAACAGATCGATGATGCTCTGCTGTGTGGTCGGAGCTGAGGCTGCGTACTTTGTTTGATTGTAATATATGTGTTGCGTCATGGTTAGCTGTCGGCGGTTTTCTATATATTATTCAGGTTTGTGTTTTGTATTGACTGTTACGAGAGTAATAATTTATGCCGTGCTGTACATCATGTGTGTAAAACAAATTAGACTCTCAAATCTCATTAATGTATCATATATAATAACAATTATAATTTCAAAGTAATACAATCTGTTTTCATCCAGGGCCCATGGTCACGATAATCCATCCAAACGCCAACAATGACACTAATTCTAACTAAAAATGACATTCAGGGTCACTTTCATCTTCTTACCAACACACACTCTCAATTAGAAGTTTATCATCAGAAAACATATTTATTTTCATTCTTGTACCCTCTGATTTATCCACATCCAGCTTCTTATTCAAACTTGTCTTCTATTATATGAAATAACACAGTACTTGTATTTACTTACACTGGATGGTGAGATAAAAGCTGCACCTGGGCAGTGATGGGTAAATACAAATATAGATTTTTATGCATCCTGAACGATACTCACGGTGGAGGTGGATTCAGACGCTTGATTCATAATACATTTTTTATTTGTAAATGCAATATCCAAAAACCTAAAAAAAAAAAGCTACTTTAAACTGCACATTCATGGGAAAATGATATTACTTTCTTGTAGAAGGGGTTAACAGCCACACTCCTAGGATAAGGTGCAGTAATTACTTAAGTGTGGAGATAACATTCATAGTTTTGCACTTGTTTGTAGATGAAAAGTTGACAGAGACCATCAAACACGTGTCTACTTTCCCCTCTCCACACACCCGACCTATCGCTGCATGACGACGGTTTGCTTTATGGACTGATGGTTTCGGAAAAGTGACATGAAGAATCCCCCACAAATGCAATTATTTTCATAGCCGCTCTACCTTGTGCTCTACCTTTCTCTGTGCCCTCTTTGCCTTAACTTTCCCCCAGACCTTGCAGTTACTATAGATGAAACATGGACATGAGAGGACAGACTGAATCGTCAGTAGGACTACAGTCCATCAGAAGAAGACAACAGGCAGCGAGGCCATCGTTCTCATGAGACTTTGTTCTAGCGGCGATGGAGTGGCCGCGGCTGCCAACATCAAATAGTCCGCATTTTCTTATTCACTTTAAAGTCTCCTCCAAGACGCGAGCTAATCGGGAATGATCCCAGCATCTCCCTAAAGCGGTCCAACACAACTTAGCATAACAGTTAATAATACATAGAGCCATCAGAGGGGAAATTGTATTCTTTCTGCCGGCCGGAGGAATGAATAACTCCAACTGAAGTGTGACTCAGATCATCTGATTGACATTTAACCCTGTCATCTGGAAGCACTGAGGGGTAATCAATAAATTAGTGACACGGCATCAGATCTGTGTGTTTTAATTGCTGAGCTGTGCATTATTTATCCATCTGAAGCAGATGAGCAGTGAACGGACTCCAGGCGTTGATTACCGAGCTAAAGACTGATCACAGTGAATGGATGATAGGTCTCTGTGAAGCGTCGCAGCTCCGCGCACACAGGCAGGATACAGCGAGGAAAATTACGCGGTGCCACTTCGGCGCTGGTCTGCCAGGGCACAATGAACACACTGCACATTATAGTCAAGTTTTTAGTCTGAGAGCGAATCTGCATGATGAAGTTTTCGCTGTTTGCTCCTCGACTTTGGAACAGTTTCACGAAAAGTTTCAAAGAAACCAAACCAACGCAAATCTTTACAAGCATCTTAAAACTCATATTGTTGGACATTTTCTTTTTGATTTCTTGTTTTATTGTTTAATATTATTATATATATTATGTATTCAAGTGATAGCTGACAGTAGATAGATGACAGTAATTCAGGAGACCTCCAGGCTATCATGGTTCCCCTTCTCTGTGCGTTTTACGTACTGTGTGACTTCCATTTTACAAACCTGGCTCTCTATTTCTTTTTATAAATCTTGATGTCAGACGCGTTTGCAGGAATTTCAGGTGAAAATGACCTTCTGATGATTTGAACTCTCGTTATGTATCAGTTAAAGAAAGTGTCTCTGAATAGCACAGGTGTGAGTTCCTGAGTGGCTGCTGTCGGTGGTCGGTCAGTCAGAACTGGTTCTGAAACCTGGAGCTCTGAGCAACTTTAAGTCTGTTCAATCTTCTAAACTTTAATGCCTTTATTTGATAGGACCAAACTGAGGACCTGCTGCTCAGGGCTCATTATGCCCATGGTACGTGCCCTAACCACCTGGCCTGTGAGACTTCAGGAGTTTTTCCAGTCGTGTTCAACCTGCTTAGCACGAGCGGCTGATGGAGGAAGTTCATGGCTTCAGTGGTTCCTCTGTTTCGGCCATACGTGGGATCCTACATGTTGACATTTGTGACTGGATAAAACTGCAAGATCAAGTGTTCACCCATCAGTGAGTCAGTGATTTTACCCATTCACACCACTCATTTATATTCATGCTGGGTCATGTTTGGCTGCCTGCAGAAACTAAAGAGAACTAAGGCAGAAACACAGGTCGGAGCTGGACACATTAGAGCTGTTAAAAGTTAAAGTGGATATGATATAAGCAGCACAAAAGAGAAATTCATAAAGTTGTAAATCTGACCTTTACCCAAGTTTGGGTCTGTGGGGAGACACTTCAGTCTAACGCTGCAGTGATGTCTCCCAAGGTGCAGCTTGGCAAAGCGATGCAAACAGAGGCTTTAACTTGTTTAAAGAGCCTTCTGGGTATAAAGTATAAATAATGTAACTTAGAGGGAGGGAGAGAGAGATAGAGAGAGAGAGACAGGTTATTTTGCACCATTCCCTCCATCCTGCACACTCACTGTACAACCACAACTCCCTCGCACAGGTTTCCTGCATCCACCGGATCAACCCACGGAAATCCTCGGTAAGCCCCTCCCCCACCGTAATGTTTGCACTAGTTTATATATTTGTTTTTTGGCTGTGATTTGCTGTCCCATTAAAAAAGAATAAGCGCTTATGACATATTCAAAGAGGGCATGTCTGGAGTATAAAGTCTAGGGAGGCTATGATTCATTAATGGAGCCATGAATAGATAACTCGCTGTTGTATGATATCATACTCACTGTTGAATTCACGGTGCCATTCACATTTTTTTCCTGTTCAGAGAATCTGGATACCATTACAAACAGTATATGAAAGAATTAGATGAGCTTTTTAAACAATTTATAAGCACGCAGCGAAGGCTATTACAGCTGTGTGGTGTTTCATGTGTTAACATTCTGTTTCATGTCAAGTTTTTACTGTAAGAAAATAAGATGCTGATTACAAGGGTTTTTACGGGTGAATGGTGAACAAGCTCTGTCATTGGTTCACACCCACTCAGAGTGACACGGTGAAAAAATGTGGACAAAAAGTTCAGTTAAAGGACGATGGTCAGCACGACTTACAGATCTAACGCAAATAGGCTCAGATCAGATAACCAGCAAAGATCAGTCAGGACAAGAGAGCACAAGATACCTCCATTAGAGGTCTTCACAGGTCCAAGAATGTGTGTCCAAACCCAAAAAGACCCAGATATACACTACTACCCAGAACCGATCAAGTCTGGTCTATTAGCTACTTGAAAGCTGGGACCTAGAGCCATGCAGAATCAAAAAATACCAAACCCAAACCAGACTCACCTATTGTTTAAAACCTGGTCCTGGATCCATGTAGAACCTAGAAATGTCAGACCTGAACCCGGCCGCGAGATGCAGACCGCAGCTGTCCAAACAAAACTTAGTGTCTTACCTGTAAGCCTTCGGTCCTGTACCTGGCCGTGATGAATATGATCCAACCTCCTGATCAGCACCGTCTTCTCAGATCCACTCTGGTAGCAATGTCAAACAGGTGTCGGACCGGCGGCAGTCACCTTCCACCTGTGTCCTCGCAGCCTCCGCAGCCCTGTGTCCTGATAACTAAAACTTTAGTGTGTCAGATTCTGGACCACATCCACCCAGGCCATCAGTTAAATGGTTGGAGACTTGTTATTGTAAATGCTCGCATAAACCCAAATCCAGAGTCCACATTTCGTTCTCCAGAGGGTGTGGATGGGTGCAGATGACTTTTTCAGTGTCTCACCTGCTGTGTGCAGTGAAATGCTACGCCTATTTTTTTTGGAAATCAGTGGCATGTGAAATAAAACCATAGACTGTATATAAAGATGGACGTAGCTCAGCACAGGATCATACACGCAAAGGCCCAAGTCACAAAAGCAGTTCTCGACAGTAGGCTGAAGCGACGACCAGGGTTCAGACGAGAAAGGCGAGTCAGGCACAAACAGGCTCAGTAACAGGAAATCAGAAATGCTGCAGAGTCTTGTGTGGAGAAAAGCCAAGAACAATCTGAGTGAGTGTAATCAGGGGCAGCTGTGTGACCAGGTGAGTGGCATTGGCTTGATGAGGTGGGCGTGGCAGAAATGACTGACTGGGAGCTGGATGACAGGGAATGCTGAAGTGAGGCAGGTGACCTGAGATGCAGAACTGTGACATATAGAGACCAAAACTGTTTTTCCAACCAGACTGTAAACATGTTTATTTCTGCTGTAAATATGTCATCAGGATTTACTGATTGATTTTTTTTTTATGTTGTGGGATTTGTTCCTCCATCTGATCTGATCTATATAGATAACATATAAATTACATTTACTTGTCCTAAGCTAGACATAAAATGTTGAAGTGTGTGAGTGTTTGTGTGTGTGTGTCTGTGTGTTTATCTGTTACCCGACAAGTTTTATGAAATTAACCAGGAGCATCCTTCCACGCTTTGTCTGAAAATAACTCCAGCTGCTGCACACACTGTTCTCTTCTTGAAAGTTGCATAAGCTTTGTTATGAAATCAGTGGAGGGCGCCGACTTCAAGCTCATCTCGCCAACACAAAGAAACTGCCTTCACCCGGGATGCTCAAAGCGCAGAAACAAGCACAAAGATTTCACTTGACAAGCGCAGCCCTTCATCTTCGGCTAATAACGTGGATGAGACTGTTCCGGCTGTTGTTGTTGTTGTTGCTTTGGTGTGAATTGCTCTGTGCTGCTCTGCTCTGTTGTGCTTTAATAAGTTCAGCTCAGTTCACTATCTGGCTTTGTGCTCTTTTTCTATTCTCTTCCACTCTGCTCTGCTCTGTTTCTGCCTCCATGTAGTCAACAGCTGGACTTTTCTCTGCGGATCCCGAGCGGCCCGACTCTGCAGCACCACAGCCTCACCTAATTGCTGTGGACTCTCTGCTCACCAGTCTGCTTCTGTCTCGAAAAAAAGACTATGTTTGTAGCTGGCTGTTCAGCTTTTATCTATATTTTAAGCCACACACAAGGTGTAGAGTCGGCCTGGAGCTTGTTACAGGGGCCCGCGGCTGCATAATTCATGAGAAGGAGCCGCTTGCTGCAGCGGCTAAATAAAAGATCTGCCAGCAGTGGATGGCAGGACAGAGGAGCACGCTGTACCTGCCCTGCCACCTGTGTGTAAATGCAGGTGTGCGTCTGTTTGGGGTGGGTCTGTGTTTTTCTGTGAGCGCATCGCAGCCCCTCAGGTACGATCAATACGGGTGTGTATGACACACACACACAGAAGTGTGCGCACTCACATTCCTCAGTGCGCCGCAGCTGAGTGATGGTGGCTGATCTGTCTATTAAAGCTCCTGTTGTGTCTTCACCCAGAGGAGACGTCCCCACTCAAGTCCAGGATGAGATGTCAACATGTGACACCCAGTCTTCTCCTTCTTCTTTGCATCAGCAGCTCCTCCTCCTCTCCCTCTCGTCACATCTTCTCCTCTACCTCTGAAAACAAGGGAACAGTACTTACATAACACAACTGTACAGCATGATAGTGAAATGAGGTCTTCCACAGAGTGAGTGTGTTCATGTGCTTTTTAGACAGAATGTGGAAACAACACGGATGCTTCAAAGTTGACAGTTGTTTATTTCTGTTAGTTATTATCAGGGTTACTGCTTATAAATAACTTTTATAATGAATCTAAGTCACGCCTGCAACCCAATACCATATAACAAATTAGATATGCAATACATGAATATGCACCATCAATCAAAAGTTTCTTACCATCAACCAAACATTTACTTTTCTCCACCGTGTTTCTGCGTGTGTGATGCCGCAACTCGGCAAGTCATGCACCAAAATTTTTGCAGAGTGTTTGTTCCGACTTGACGGAAAGTTCGCGTGAGTTTTTTCAAGTCGGAAACAAATTTTTCTAATTATTCCAACAATACATGAATGCACCTTCAGTTCCCGTCTCTCCTGCCCCGTTTGGGGGAGTGATTCTGGTAGTGGCCTTGTGTTTGTGAGTTAGCCCGAAGTCATGAAGTTACGGTGTGGTGGAGTGTCCTCTACTTTGGTTTTGTTAACCAATGTCACAATAAACATTATGACTGTTTTATCCTAAATTTAAATTGATGCACACTTTACACTTTTACAAATTTTACAAACCTCGACATCTAATTTCACCACAGCATGAGCAGCACAGACAGTGTTCCCTTGTTATCAGCTGATTGCACTGATGATGCAACAAAAAAAGCTTCTTCCCTTTTCAAGCCTTTCACACACTTTCACAGACACGTTCATTAACCGCCTTCTATTCATTTTTTTACTTTTTGGATTGTTTATAAAAATGACTACAGGTTTGATAAAGCTCAGAATAATTGGTAAAGATTGTGATGTGATTTTTAAATTTTTTTTTTGCATTCAGTCAGTTTGCTCACAGTCCCCATCGATGAGGGTTAAATTCAGCAGCTAGAAAAGTGCAAAAGTGGATAACGACTTAACAACAAGCTGCCAAATTGTGAACACGCTACCGAACATTGACAGAATATTTACAACATTAGCAGCGGTGAAACGAGCTTCAGCTGAATTATAAGAAACACGTGCAAACATATCAGGACTTTCACCCACGGCTGCAAATTTAATATGAAAATAGAAAAAAAAAAAGTAGTATTTTCATTCCAGCTGAGTGCTAACTGTTCATACTGTAGCAGATCAGGGCTGATTGTAAGAGATTAAATAGTAAAAGTGTCTGGAGACGAGGCTGCTGTGAGCGGCAAGAGGCATGAAACCGCATATGGAAGATGGCAGCTGTAAGTTGGACGGTGGAGACGGTGGAGTCTGGCAGCCGTACAAAATGCATGAACCCACAGAAGAATGACTGTTGTTTTTTTTTTTCCTGTTCATCCCTCTCCTGTTTCTCCTTCTATCTCCATTTTTTTTTCCTCTTCTTCCACAACAGCGCTCCTCACCACACTCCTCCAGAACAACACAAACAATTCTCTCATTCTCTTTGTCTTGTCTCTCATGTTTTCTGTCTCCTTATGAGATCCTTAGGAGTGATGTGCGCCGGGTGGCTACAGCTACATTTCTGAAGTGGGAGTTGTGCAAAGAGAGGATGCAGGGCAGGTCAGGAGGGAAGAACCAGGAGGCGATTTGGTCCAGGGATTGCGGGGAGGGGTGAAAAGAGGGGGGTGGCACGTGGAGGCGCGTGGAGCAGCAGCAGCGTGGGAGAAGGCCTGATGCCTCGGATGCAGACGGGGTGAGAGGAGGAGGCGGTGCAGGAGTAGGTGTGCGGGTTGATCCCTCTAAAAGCCTTGGCATTTTCAGCAGGCTCAAATTATTACCAGCGTGCGAGGAACAAGGGCTCTGCTTCGGGGTGAGCCACCCAGGAGAGCGCCGTGCCTCGGGGCGATTTTCAGAAGAAAGTAACACGGGAGAAAAATAATAGGAGGTGGGAGCACGAGGAGGAAGGAGGAGGATGGAGGGACGGAGCGGTGAGTCGAGGGTTTTGGAGCTGATGTTGAGAAAAGTTGAGGGGATTTTTTTTTTTTTTTTTTACACTCCTCTGTTTTCCCACCGTGCTGAACGCCTGGCTCCTCGGCCCCCGCGCTCATTATCTGAGGCCTTTCATGCTTTCCACTACACCGTTCTCCACTCGGGCATTTCTCCCTCTTTCTCTTCTCTCTCTATCAATCCTCCCATGCTTAGCTCTGTGTGTTTTTTTTCGACCTCCTTCAGGCATCTTTTTCATTCACCTGCCCCTCCCTCTCTCTCTCTCTCTCTCCCTCTCTCTCTCTCTCTCTCTCTCTCTCTCGCTCCTTACCTCCATCTATCTATTCATGATTGATTGAGCTCTACAGGCCAGCCAAGTTTACTGCTCTTGAGGTCTCTGTTCCTGTCTATTTTTTTCTGTAAACTGTCACTTTATTTTCGATTTTTTGTTTATTTTTCCCGCTTTTTTTTTCTCCATCTAACTCTGCATCTGGAGCCTGTCGTATGTGAACACCTGAACCTTCCACTTGTGTGTCACTGCTGATCATGTCTGCTGCTGCTGTAAACGGGAAGATCTCAGGGATTTGATAAGATCTGATGCACAGCACCGTCAGAGTTTCATGCAGGAGGCGGGAGACGTTCCCCCTCATCATCCTTCTCTCTCCCACCACCTCCACTGTATCCAGGGAGCATCTGAGGACAGAGCCTGCTCTCTTGTCCAGTTTATTTAGTCTCTTCCTGTCTGTCTGTTGAGATGCTGCTCCATAACGATGGTGGTGACGCCACCAAAGAGTCATAAAAGGTCCTAAGGAGTGGCCCCTGAGTCTCCTCAGCCTTTCTCTTATAACATTAGTACCGTTCCTCCAGTCCACACTGCTGAAGCTGACTCCAAGAACCTCGGGGCTCCTGCAACTCAAAGTTCCTCAATCACCTTAGAGGTGCCTGCAAGAACTTTTGGGATTTCTCAGTGTGAGAACTGGTTCCTCAAAGAACCCATTTCAAATGAATGTTCTTTGATATTGATCCAAAACTACATCCTGTTATTGAACAAGTTGAAATCATGCAGCTTTGGCAGAAGTTATGATTACATTTATCCCACTGCTGTATGATGTTAGTATTATGGGATGTATCCTATGCAGTATTACTTTAATGGGTTGCTGTACGCGGCACTGATCGATGGAAAAATACAGTATAAAGAATTGGACTAATGGTTTTATTAATGCTTTTAAGAGAGGGGGTAACAAAAAGATGCTAGTGATTGCATTATGGGAAATATAGGATACAGTTTTTTTTTTTTTTAGATTAACTCATATTAGGGACTAAAAAAGGGCAACAAGTCCGGAGAGGACCTTCGTCGTCATGGTGACAGTTAAGGTTGTGAGACTCTCATGGAATAAAAGACACAGCATTGACTTCCACACAGAAACAAGCAGCAGTATCCCGTGTCAAAGTCCTATATTTTGTCGACCCACCCACATATTCATCCACCCCAACCTCCTCCTAACTCAGACCGTGTCGCTCTGTGTACCACGCCACCCGACTTCCTCCTCATAAATACTTGCACAGACGACCTACAGGGGCGTTTCTTACAGCCTCAAGAAAGCATGTATTGGCCTCTGCTGCACTAATACGACTCTTGTAAAAGCCCTCCACTTTTTTAAGCTCTGTAGAATAGTAAATACTTGGAGAAGCTGTTTAAAAGTGCAGAAACATAATCACCTGAAGGGAACACCACTAAATAACTTTTTTTCCAAAGCTAAGTTTGTTGTACTTCTGTTTCTCTACCTCTTGTTCCTCTTCCCTCATGCCTCCCCTCTTCATCCATATTTGTCATCCACACGCATTGTCTTAAAAAGTCTCAGCCCTTAGACCGAGGCCCTAACCCTAAACCAACCCCTGGAAGAAGTGACAACCTGCTAAAACTGCCTCGCCCCATGAAAACGTCCCCATTCCAAACAGATAAAACTCAACCAAGGACAAGAACATACTCACTGACGCACTTACTGCTCTTACCCACAACCTCTTTCTCTCTCTCTTAGTGATGTGAAGCCCACGGGCCACGGCGTGCCGTGACTGATATGCGTTCTGACATGTCAAACGGGGAGGCGGCGCGGCGCTGCCCGTGGCAACCAGAAGAAACATGCTAATAGCGAGGTGCATTAGTGCACTCAGAGACAGCATCGCTAATCAGAGAGGACATTCGCCCCACTCTGACTCTCCGGCAGTGAGAGTGGCTCCTCCATCACTCTCACCGCTCATCCACCATCACCAGCCACTACTCCCCCGCCCACACACCCATACTTACCTCGGCCGTCTACGCCTTGTCCCAACCCACAAGGAGCTAGCATAATGCCTATTCACCTGGCAGCAGTGATAGAGTCATAATATCAAAGGTTTTACTTCTATACAAATATTGTGTTATTAATATAAGTACTGGATATTTTTTCCTCAAAGCTAAATAGAGTTAATCAACCACCAAACGTGACAGACTCACACCCTGACATATGTCTTGCTGCTTTATAAAGTTGCTACAGCTAACCTGCTAGCAAAGAATCGCTTATTTACACACCTTTTTCTGTCCACTTGATGCCAATATTCAATCTACTTTTACTTTAAGCCACGTTTTTGTTTTCACCAACTCCAGAAAAAAATAAAAATGAAAACTGTAAGTTTCTTTTTCAGTCACTAAATTTGTCTGGTGTTTGGTGCTGGGCAGGTAGCACAAAGGGCTAAAGGGGGAAAGATATCAGAGCTTGTTTGCTGGAAATGGCTATTTACATGTTTTATTGATGTTGTCGAGGGTTTTTGAGACTCAAGCAGCAGTGTATGTGCAAACATAATATTGAAAATATGAGGCTCAAAGTTGAGTGTTGATTCTCAGTGGGATCCTGCGTACAAACAACCCTTTCACATTAAATAGAACCATCTGAATCTATGTTCATATCAAAAATGTTGCTTTCATGAAGATGTTTTTTTTCCCTTTTTTTTTAAGTGACCTGTACAGCGCTGCCATCTGGCCATCTGTCATGTGATATTAAATGCAGTGACCTCGTATAATTGGTGTTTCACCCCCCCCCCCCCCCCCGCGGGGGGAAACCAACCACGGAACTGGCAGGGGCGCCGTCCTCCCTCTCGTTGCATTTCTCTGAAATGTTACACAACTTTCAAATTTTTCTTCTAAGTGTTTTCATGTCAGTGGAAACACGTGTGGCAAGTGGTGCAGAGTTCAGACTTTTAAATATTTGACCTGCATTTCAGTGGGTTTTGAAACCACCACCAATATGGAAGCATTGTGTGGGATCAGTCGCTCACAGCCAACACACAGGAAACTGTCCTTTCAGGTTTTCATGTTTCAGCATCAGAAAGATTGAATGTGTTGAAAATTTTATCACCCACTTCACTGTGGAGTTTTCATACCACTGGGTTCTTACTAAACACACACACACACACACACACACACACACACACACACACTAAAGGGAGACTGACAAAGACTATATGCAGACTTGGGTCTTCTTTGTTTGAACTATATATTTCATTTTAATCAAGAATGATAAAAAAAATTTAGGATTATCATTTAAATATTTTAACTCATAAAGCCTTTTGAGAAATGTCACTATTTCTTCTTCAACATGCTTGTTCTTGCAGTACATGAATGTGAAGCAGGACTTTTCTAAAAATGCACAGTCAGCAGATCTAACCTGCGTGAAAAGGGTTAAAGGAACATCCCTGAGCGGCTGGTACACTGCAAAAAATGTACCTGTGATGTCATTAACTTCAGCATTCAGTCATAGATTTAAAATTTTGAAGAGGAGCATAAGAAATAAACTGCTCCCTCTTTCTTCTTTTCATTGAGAATCCCTTAATATTTTAATATTTTATAACCAGAAAGACATCAGCTCCTGAAATGAGCAGGAACCCCGCTCATGCTGAAATCATCTTTTAAAGTGGACATTCTTTGCAGTGAGAGGCCCCCACCCCATTAGGTGACCATCATGAATATGGCAGCATGTATTAAGCTAATAAAAGCTATTAATATTGAATCTGCTATAATGTACATACCCTACATACCTTGTACATGAATTCCCTGCCTGTCAGTGTACAGATCCTGTATTACACAGAATTTTAAATGGATAGCACAACCATGACTGTGGTTTATCTTCATTGTCATCCATAAACTGATGAAACAGAAAATCTTCCTGAGCCGTGTGGAGCATATTATAAAGAAAAAATAGAATAGAATAAAAAGCACCAATAATATAAACACAATAATATATTGAAATGTACTCTTATGTTAGCGTCGCCTGCGACAAAAAGCTAATGGGGTTTTAACATCAGCTTTTAGATCATTGCAGAAAATAAACTCTTTGACAAACAACAGCTTATTATACGAACATGTTTTGTGCAGTGTCCACCGCTAAGTTTCCAACTTGTCATTTGGTGTAACATACTTCCCTCTGCTACTGGAGCCCTTCCTCTTACATAGTTGGCAAATAGACTAGTGATGACATTTAACATCCCCGACAACCTCTGTAGTTCAATTTAGCCACTTGTTAGCAACTAGCCTTTTTTATAATGCGTAAAAGCTTTAAAAAAAAAAATCACGACTGATGTATTTACTGACGTATTTTATGTCGTAGAATAAAACATGAAAATGTCTTGAGCTTGTGTTAACCACAGACCTTATTTCTGGAATCTAACTAAAAACACATAGACTTCAGGAAGAGGAAACCAGAGGTGCTAAAATGCTAACGAAGTTCTGGGTTTTAGGACTCGTTCCTGCAGCACTCTATTCGCCATTTACAAGAAGTCACATACTGTCACGTCGTCATTTGCTTGTATTTGTCTTTATCCAGATGTGTCAATAATTGCCATAAAAAGGAAAAATGTATCCACTATTTGAAAACAGGCAGAGGGAGAGGCATTTCAATATTTCTGGTCATTTGAAGTAAATGTCTACGTCAGTGTCATCGTGTTCACGGATCTCTGCAGCTGTTTTTTGTGTTTTCAAGATCATAAATAATAGAAATTATGTCAAAGAAACTACAATTAGTTGTTGTCTTAATACACATACTTCTATCATCTGCCAAATGGTGCGAGTGTAAAACATCTCAGGTTATCTGATCCAGTCGAGCCCCCAACTCTTCTCCAGCTCCCGTCCGTGGCAGGCTGACAAACAGCTGCACCACATGTGGAGCTGGATGAAATCTTTGTGATCACACTAATTCAAAAGCTCCTGGATCAGGCGGAGGATATTATTTTTTACCAGAGGAACGAGTCGGACGGGCTCCTTCGGCTCCGTCATACACACACATACACGTTGGTTTGATGTTCGGGATATAAATCAAAGACTCATCATTCTATTTGATTTTATCCATCAACCATGGGGATATTATTAAAAGCTATCAAAGAGCCCCAATTGAAACCTTTTTACTCCATGAGAAACGCGTAGCCTCTTCCCCACCATCCGTTCAGTCCTGCTTAAGGGAATTATATTAAAAAAAAATTAAAAAAAAGAATTTCATTAAAAAAAAAGAGGGGGGAAAGAATATTATTAACACCAAGCGAGGCTGATTAAAGTTTAATGGTGAGCCAACAGTCTTCGGGCTGTCTCGAACAGTGGCCTCAACAGGTCTTAATCTCCAGCGGCTGACCAAACAAATGTGTCGACCGAGATGAAGCTCAGGTAGAAAGAAAAAAAAAAAAAGAAAAAGAAAAACGGGAGAGAAATTATCGACTCATTCCCTGCCCTCTTCTTCAGGAATCAAAGCCGCTGACTTTTATTTGGAATCAATAGGTTTTCCACTTCTTGTTGTTTGGGATTCATGGCGATTCAAGCGGGTGATAGTCTGTCAGATCATTTACAGTCAGCGCGCTCATTAAGTTCACCCTCATGTTAATGTTCTCATCAGAACTCATCAATCCATTATTTATGGCTCTAAAGGAATACAAAGAAGTGAGGGAGTCGTTTCATGCTCCAGATCAATGGAGCCTGCTGTGCCTCTGTCTACCACTCCTGCGCCTCCTCTTACTCCTTTTCCTTCTCATTTTCTTGATTTTCCTCCATTTCCTTGTGTTTCCTCCTCCTTCGCCGACCTATCGCCCTCCTCCATCTCATCCTCCTTCTCCTCCTGCTTCTCTCTCCATCTCCACATTTTCCTCCCTTCACTTCCACCCCCTTTTGCCTCCTACCCTCCACCACCTTTCACTCATCTTTCTCTTCCTCTTCTTACCTACACCTTTCCCTCAGTCCTTTTTCTCACTTTCATTTCCATTTTCTTCTTTCTCCTTTGTTCTCCTCCTCCTCCTCCTCCAGTCTTTTGTCTCTCTACATCCTTTTCTTGCCTGTGACATCTTCCTCTTTTCGTTCTTCCTTGTTCAACTCCTCCTGAAACTCTTTCACCTCCTTCTTTCTCTCCTGCCATTCCACACCTCCTCCTTTCCTCTTTTCGCTCTGCTCCATCCTCACCTTTTTACTTCCTTCCTTTTCCTCTACTTTGTTTGTCCTCTTTCCTTTTTCCTCCTCTTGTCCAACTCCATGCACTTCTACATCTTCTCCACCTCTTCTTCCTCCTTCTCCGGCCTCTTCTTCGTCATGTTTTTGCTCCTCCACCTCATCATCAGCTCCCCATCCTCCATCTCATACTTTTCACCCTTGCTCTCCATCATTTTCCCCTCCTCCCCTACTGTCTCTTCCTTCTTCGCACTCGACCTCACCTTTGTCTTCTTTCTGCTGCTCCTCTTCCTCCTCAGTCCTCCTAACAGTAGCATCAACACACACTGTCTCACACACATACACACACTCACACTCACACACACACACACACGTCGAGCAGCACAAGGACTGAACCCGCACGCGAACTGAGAACGAACAGAATTTGAATTCATTGAGGGATTTATGGGCTGCAAGGCTTGTACGGTAATTCTGTTAACAAAAGGTATCCTTAGATGGAATTAAATATTTATCTGCTCTATGAATAACAATTGGCGAGGGAACGGAGAGGCAGTGTTTACTTTCTGGAGGTTGGCGAGGAGGAGGACTGATTCTGTTCTGCATCTCGCCTCGGTGAGCTGATTGCTGAAATGGGAGGGGAGGTGGGAGGAGGAGGGAGGGCGACAGGAACGACCCGGGGGCAGCACACGGTCATTACTCGTGGTGCGGAGCCATGTTCCAGCTCTAATCCTCAGCCGGAAGGAAGCCGAGCTGCTTGGGACTCAGCAGGGACTCCGCTTGACGTCCGACCTGACACTCAGGCTCCCGCTGCTTGTTTGTGAACCAGTAGCTGTGGGGAAGCTGACCTCACGCTGCCCCCTGTAATGGCATCTGTCGGATCCACATGTAGAGTCACATGAGGTGAGGTCACACGGAGAGAGGAGGTCTAGCCATTACACATTTTTTATTTTAAGGAATCCATTTTTTTTTTTAGGTAATCTTCATGAGATTGACATCTCATCTGCAAAAGAGGTCTGACAACCAATGACATTATTTTTTAACTGCGACGTCGTCTGACAAAATCACACAAACACATAAATGAAAGGCAAAGACTGAGCTGTGATTTCAGCTGGATTTACTTATAAAAGCGCTAATCCCCCAGTTAGCATCCATATACACTCCAGTCATGTAGCAGGTCTGCGACAATGTGCTAAGTTGGCAACACTGCAGGCTGCAGACAACCCCCTAACAGAACCTGCTTGAAACTCCCACTCAGTGAAAAGACATTCGGCTGAGCAGTGGTGGAAATATCATCAGTCAGTCAGTCAGTCAGGGACGTTCCAGATTATAGGCCTGGCCCCCGATGTTGCAGTCCAGCCAAAAAAACCCACAACAGCATTGCATCAAGGTTCACGCAACACAGACATCCTGGCAAACCCAAGCCCAAACTGGGATTTTCTAGTTACAGAAAAAGTCCACTCTCTCATCTGGTAAATTAAAAACACAGTTAAAAAGTCTAAAATGTTTCAGTGATTCAGAGAAATAAGTCACCAGAAGTCCCTTAGTATTAGGATGGGCACCTGTTGGAGATCTGGTGACAAAATAAGTAGTTTTGAAGTGAATTTAAGATGTTATGAGATGTGAATGAGGTGGTTGTATGATCAGGCTACTTCAGAAGAAAGGTGGTCCACCTTCCATGTAATGTCCCTGCAATCTGAGAGGTTTAGCATGCGCCAAGTTTGATATGAGGATTTCCTCATATGTGTGTGTTGTTGTGTCACCCTGGTCTGGGGGAAGAGGTGTGTGTTTGGACTTTGACTTCTTAACCAATTAATAACATTAAAAACATGAAACACAATCCTCCTCCCACAGTTGGAAGCACTTTAGCTACATCACAATACTCCCGCCTTTGTTTATGAGAGACAAGAGTCATCCTATTACAACAACAACAACAACAACAACAACAACAGCAACAAGCGGTTACTTGTCATGAAAATGTGAAGCTAGAATTTGAGCAACATGTGTAACTCTAAACTTGTCAATAGCAAACTTATACTGAAGCTGAAATATGATGGTCCCCAATAAAAACTACATCTGACGTAAGTTTAGATCTACATCTTTGCTATTTTAGCTGCTCATATCATGATAACACATCTTTAATTAAATTAGAATCAGTCACAAAAAAAAGTTCATCAGCTACAAATAAAAGCTGCTGAAATCATCTTAAAACAGTCAGTATAAAGGAACTGCTACTGTTCATATTTTAGAGATGGAAAAAGTTTCTCCTTTTCATTGAGGAACATTTTCACACCTTTAAAACACAAACATCTCCACAGCTTCTTCCCACCTGCTACTTGGTGATTTGTTCCTCTTTAAATTTCAGCCTCATGAATAAAATCAGGCGCTGTGAGTTTACGCAGGACGTCCCTTCGCTGACCACATGCAAGGGAGGGAAGGATTTTTTCCGCCCCTCCAGATATAGATCTTTTCTTTAATTACCAAAGGCCGGTGTGGCTCCCTGCTATACTGAGTGGAGCTGGCAGAGGCTGGAAACACTGGTTAAGCAAATTGGTATTTAACTGGAAACTTGCTGGCCTCCGAGCCCTGCATTATTCATCACCTAGACAAGAAAGTAGCGCTTCATACATCCCTTCAGCAGCAGCTGCAGCAGCAGCAGCAGCAGCAGCAGCAGCCTCAGACTCCAGAGCAGAGAGGGAAAAGGGAGAAAGATTGAAGGCGGACAGATATATAGGGCAGAGAAATAAAGCAACTTAGTCCACAAGGAACGAATCCCCAAACACAAGCCCCAACCAACCATACACACACCCTCATATCCACACATCCATCCAGCCTCCACACACATGCACACACACACCAATTATTGGTCTCTCTGTCAGTTTGTTTCTGTCAGTTTGCTGCATTTGAAAGGGACTGCTGGGAAGATGAGTTTGCTTTTTAATCAGAGTGGCCCAGCAGCCCACTTCCGAGTTTTTTCATCCAGCCTATTTTGCATTGGTGTGTGGTGTTTGTGTGAAAAATGCAGAGGTCCAGCAATACTCTGGAGTGGCGAGGAAGGATTTGAAACAACCACCAATGAATGCAAAAACAACTTTAAATTTATGTTTTCTGCACTGGTGTAACATGACTTTATTTACCAGGATGCCTGCACTGGAAATGATTTTTGCATTATGCCATATGAGCAACTTGCTTCTCACCAGCTCATATTTACTGTACATGTTGATTATGCACATACCTTACACCCACTGTAGGCCTACCTGAGAGTGCCTGCCTCCTCCAGCTGTCAATAACGATGTGAAATACATGGAGGTCTTATTTTAATTCCTGGACACTTTCTTGAATCATGTTGACAAGGTGGAAAAGAACAAAATAATTAATGTGATTTATTTATTTGCTACATTAATTCTAATAGATTTCTTATAATAACATATAGGCGGCCTTGTCACTTTTATTTGTCAGCTCATTTCCCCATGAGGATGATGAAATTTTTAACCTAATATAAAATAAAGTAGGTGCATGCTGCAGCAACACGGACTCAAATCCATTTTTCAGTATGCGAGCTTTTCATCAAGCTGAAACCAGAACTCTCCTCTCCGCCGTCAATAAATTTAATTTCATTAAAATTGTACTGTAACTAAACGCTGAAGTTTAGCCGGTGTCCGTCCGAGGAACGGGGCTTCATGTTGTAGCCGCTCTGCGTTTCGGGCATCCTGTCAGTTTTAAAATGCATTATTGATGAGACATGATTAGAGGAGCCCGTAGCAGCGCGTCTCTTTGAACACATTTCTCTGAATTAAGCGGAAATTCGTATTTATATCTTGTTTCTTCCAGTCAGTTTTGAAAATAGCGTGCTGGATTGGTTCTGCTGGATGGTTTTGGAAACTCCAGGAAGATGTATGTGGAGGAGAAGCACCTTTTTTTTAAAAACATTTTTTTATTATATTACATTCTACACAGTAAACGTCAACAAATAGATCTGATTAATAACTGAAGAAAAACAAACGCTCCTCTGAATGTCTGAGTGCATCCAATGAAATCACCACCTCCAAAAGGTCTCATCATCACCTGCAGATGTTTGCTTTGCTTAAACGCCCACATGCTGAAGTTGTGTATTCCTCCGTCCCGTCACCGGCTCCGCTCTGACATGATGCAGATATTTCCGCCCTCGCGCCCAGACGCAGCGGCCCCGCGCGCTCTGTCATTAACTTTCACTGCTGGTTCTTATTTTGTGTATCGATGCGCTGATGATCAGCATCCAGCAGGAGCTATAAATAATTCCGGGGTGTGCACGTACGTGTGTGTGTGGATGTGTGAGTGTGAGAGGAAACGACCTAGGGTGCTGACATGTTGCGGGATTTTAATCACTGAGATTAATAAATATTAACTGAAATTGAAATTACAAATACACTAATAATGACAATGACATTAATAATAGCCTAATAATAACAGTAATAAAAAAATCTATTTCTTAATGTTCTTTTCCTAAAAATGGTGTTTTTAATTTTTTTTTACTGAAGTGGCTCAATTAAATATTTCTGTTTTTCATCTCATTTATCAAATTAAATGGGGCTTTTATTTTCTATTTTTTCCTTTACAATAATTAATAGTAGCACAACATATTTATCTAATATGATCATTCCTAATTCCTCAGGTGTTCTCTGTATATGAGCCAACACACTCAGTGTAATACCCAGCAGGCCCAATATTAGCCTATTAGCCTATTCATGTGGTTGATATTTGGAGCCTGTTTGTGTCCAAGTGTCTGGTCTTGTGTGTCCGCGCGCGCATTTATATAGGCCTACAGTGTGTGTGTGTGTGTGTGTGTGTGTGTGTGTGTGTGTAATGTATTTATAATAGAGACTGTGTGTTGCACACGTGCACTTAGGCCGCACTCCTCTCGCGCACATTAAATAAAGATGCAGTTACAGGTTGAGAGAGAAGAAGAGATGAAACGTCTGCAGCGGAGCAGCTATATTTCTAATTTTATTTATTTTTATCTTATCTTATATATGACTCATAGTAACTCTACGCAGCAAATACAGACCGGTGTCTGTATAAACTGAGTGTAAACGCGAAATGAATATTTAAATTGCGGGTGTGTGCTACATTATTGATAAGAATTGAAATCGCATATTTAACGTGAAGCTTGACACAAACGAGTCAGAGAGGCTAACGCGCGAGCGAGGCCGGAAATGTCTGCCCATAATAGGAGTTAAAGTTTAATTTCTTATTGAATATCAGTGACACGTGCTCCCTCTGTCACAGCGTCCAGGCCTTCAAAGGCGTCTCATAATCAACACATAACAACAAAAATGTTGAATTTACATTCTCTTTATATTTATATGTATATATTTTTTCAACCGAATTACCAATATCATTATTTAGTAATTCAGTGATCTCGAGGAGAAGATGCCTGTTTTAGTCTTATGAACCTATCACACTCTGCTTCTTCCTCTTCTTCAGTGAAGAAGGAGGCTTTCCCAAGATCTGGGATTCCTGTTGTGTAAATATTGATATCGCTGCTACGATATTGTTATGGCTTTTATAATTCATGCCATTGCATTTTTCATTGTGTCAGGAATTTATTCCGTGAATCCTGCAACAGTTTTGTTTCACATTTACCATCATATATAGGCCTACTTATAATCATAATAATATTAATATAATTAATATTAATAATAATAATAATAAATTTCCCTTCAAATTTCTCTTCTGTTACAACCTGGACTTTATTTCCCCAGAATTTTGTTTCTCGTTATTTTTTCAACAATAAAACGGAAGCAGTGGTTGCTGAGTGAACGGTGGGACTGTCATCCTGCTCTCCGCCCATTAAGCCTCATAACTGGGCCGTTTGATCACCGCCTTTCCCGCCCCGATGCTCATTAGGCCTGATTAGTTATACAATGTTCCTAATTACGACCGCCATGTTTTAATTACCGCCTCATATGCATAATGTCGTCAGCCACACCACACACACGCACAAGCACGCACGCACGCACACGCGCACACATACACGCGCGCACACACGCACGCACACACACACCATCCTCCCATCCAAATCTCTGCTTCTAGGAAGTATTCTCAGATTATTTCCTGGTTTTCTGCACTGACACACTGAAACACTGTAGTGCTTTTGAGCAAGAAGCTGACCCTCCACCTGTTTTGTGTCAGTCTGACCTTTGACCTCCCAGAAGGGCTCCTACAGGAGGAGGAGGTGAAGAAGAGTGTGAGCTTATTCTGGTTTTCCTTTATATTTTATTTGTAGCCCATGTGATCGGCTTTCACAATTGTGTGGAAGAACACGCTTTTGAGTGTGTGTGTGTGTGTGTGTGTGTGTGTGTGTGTGTGTGTGTTGCCTCCCCAAAAATGAGCACCCTTTCAGACGGCTGAAACGAAGGATTTATCTACGAACGTCGCTGATAAATATTGCATTGACAGAATTGAACACTTCCACTGTGTCGGCAGCAGCCTACTTGTGTGTGTGGGCGTGTGTTTGTGTGTGTGTGTGTGTGTGTGTGTGTGTGTGTGTGTGTGTGTGTGTGTGTGTGTGTTTGTGTGCGTTCTTGGCTGCCAGCATCAACTTGGTTTTTAACTCCATAACTGAACGCTAACGGGGGTCGATCCCCCTCAAGATACAATAAAATATAACTGGCCAAAAAAAAATTGGATCCTCACATAAACCCCCCTACCCTCCACACACACACACACCTACTTTTTTCTTAATCCCCAACACACACACACTCACACGCACCACACCACACCCACCCCTCAGTCTGATCCCGTTCCAGCCATGCTGTCAATATGCAACCGGCTGCCCCATGCACCACTGCAACAGGGCTGTTGGTGTGTGTGTGTGTGTGTGTGTGTGGTGGAGGGGTGGGGGTTGGAGGGTATGTTTGCATTAGTGTGTGTGTTTGAGAGAGAGAGAGAGAGAGAAAGAGAGAGAGAGAAAGCCATAGTAATGTAACACAGGGCTGATTCTCCAAGGCCCCAGCGCTGCACTCAAGACTCAGAGCTTCATTAAAATTTCATCTCCGCAGCGCTCGGCCAAGGTCTATTTATGAAAATGCGCTTCCTCGCTTCATGGAAAACACAAGCTGGAGAGGAGTGGATGGAGTAATCTGAAAGAGAGTGGAATTAACAGCATCCACCGCTCATTCGTATAGATTCTGCTCTCCTCTGGGCGGCCCGTGTGCTATCACAAGGCAATGGCAGGTCTACCATGAGCTGGTGAGGGACCAGAAAAACCGTACAGACCACTTTCCAGTTGACTTGATGTTCGTATCTTCCCCCGGTGCTGCATGAGACTGAGTTGCATGTTTTCAAACCAGAATGGTTTGTGCACAGGGGATGGTGGTGGGTCTGGAGTGTTGCATTGAAGCCCATTTTAAAGCCGGTGTACTCTATTTCTGTATCTGTGCCTGGAAGGTTTGTGCAGCCAGTGAGCAGAGAAAAGAAGAGATGGAGCAGATTCAACTTGTCCAAATGAAGTTCTGCTGCCTGGTGTAGACACCAGTGGGAACAACAAGAGACATAATCAAATGTAAAAGGATAAGAAAGCCCATGTTGAAGGGAATGCTTCACACAGAGAAAACTGGAATCACCAGTGATTTATGAATCACTTCACTCACCTCTTTGAAATGTTTGGAGGAAACAAATTTGCTGCTTGGATTAGGTTTTTTTTTTTTTTGCAGTTCCTCAAATGGCCTCTTGAGGCTGAGTCAATCTCCCATAGACTCCCTTGTTAAAATATCCAACTTTACAGCAGAAATAAACATGTTTTCAGCCTAGTACAAAAAATGGTTGACAACTGTGCGGAGGGTGACTTTTGATATAACTCACCTGTTGGAATATACATATATATATATATATATATTTATATATGTATATCACCCATACTGCCAAACTGGTTCTCTTCACATCACACTGCATCTGATGAGGAGTCCTGCACGGAGAGTTTCTGCAGCTTCTCTCACACCTGAGGCTCACAACACTGTTAAGTTCAAATGTGTTTGTCCTCTGGCTTTGACTTGTTCGACCATGTACCATGAATATCTTACCATTATTATGAAAGAACTGGACAACATTTCATCTGGGTTTGTTCCCACTTGAGAAAGACTGAAAGAAGTACAGAAAATCTCTGGCTCATTCTCCGACATGATGTAAAACTACAGAAGTGGAGATGGTGCATGTGAGAAACAGCCCTTTGCATGTGTTCCCGTTCCTGCACCAGTGTCAGTCTGGGTTGGGGTATACTAAGGGAGTGATTGGGGAATGAGGAACAGGTGGGTAGGCAGGTGGGGGAGGAGTCAGGTGGCTGAGGGGTGGGAAGTGCTGGGGTTGCTGCAGGACAGGAGGGAGTGGCAGGGTCTGATCCATCCAAATCCCTGATCCCTGTGAATCAGCAACCATTCATAAATGTAAAGAAAAAACATCATCCATGATCATAATCCAGCCAATGAAAGTGTATTTTGTATGTTAAGTGTCTGCATGTTGCACAGCAGCCTGATTCCCGGCCTCTCTTTAACCGCTGCAGACATTTTAAATCAACACAGCTGTTGAGGCCTTTGTAAACTGCCTGGTGGAGATCACCTGCCTCCTGTGATACTTCAGGAGTCAGTCAGTGCTGCTTACCTGTCACACTCATGTAAAAAATGTGAGGGGGCCTGACCTGAGAGCTGAACAGCAACAATCAAATAATAAATAGAAAATAGTTCAACATGACATGTTACAGATGACATTTTACTTTGATTAACATTGTAAACTCCTTGTTACCCGCCCTTCACTGGCGCTAACACAGCTCCTGCAATGAGTGAGAGAGACATTCAAACACTATATTTATGTTTTCCTGACTTGTGGTTATGCAAATAATGACTGTTGTCTCACTTTCAGTTATTGTAGCACAGCATCCCGTCTCCTACCAACAATCCACCTGGTGTTTTCTAACAATGACTGTGGTCTCAGTGGTTTTAGTTGAGTCTGAACTGCAACCACAGAGGTGACGGATCAGAGAGTCGTCATCAGGGTTATTTTGAAAGGGGGCATGTTGGATGCATCTGCCACACTGACTGGTTCGGAGAAACAATGTCTCACTTACTTCACAGAAAACGGTTTAAAAGAGGTCAGCGCCAGACTGGATAACGGCCTTCAGGCTGACACGGGAATGACGGTGGTAATGGTCGACCTGCATCATACTCACTGGCTGCAGTGTTTCCCTTGAGGACAGTCAATCATTCTGGGTGTGTGACGTGAGTCCCTCAACTGAAGTACATTAAGTTACGATTTGGTCCTTTGCTGAGTGTGTGTGTGTGTGTGTGTGTGTGTGTGTGTGTGTGTGTGTGTGTGTGTGTGTGTGTGTGCATCAGCCCTCTCCTGGTTCACGCTGAAGGAAAGCTGCAGTACTGATTTGTGCTTGTTTGGATCCAACACAGGAAAACACAGCAGAGGAAAATGAGGCCTCCCGTTTCTTAATTATTTAAATCAAACAATTAACTACGGTCGTCCTGGGAGAAGCTCTTTTATCTGCTCATGCACAACAACAACAGCAGCAGCAGCAGCCGGGGCGGAGTCTGCAGGAGGACGGATCACATGGAAAACACCAACCAATAGAGTCGGCTTTTTTTTGTAGGTCTTAATTATTAAACCAACTGTTTTAGACGGTACAGGTGTTTTTAGACGGTGCAGGTGTTTTTAGACTATACAGGTGTTTTTAGACTATACAGGTGCTTCTCTCTCAAACCAACCAGTCGAGGGAGGTGTTCGCCCACCCTGAGCCCAGTTCTGCTGGAGGTTTCTTCCTGTTTAAAGTTAGTTTGTCCTCGCCCCTGTCACTGTGTTTGCTCATGGTGTAATGTTGGGTCTCTGTAAGTAACATTATAAAGAGTATCTTCTAGACCTTCTCTTATGATTTGGTTCTTCATAAATAAAATTTGACTTGACTTGATCACAGAGTTCTCCTTAAATACCAAACCTTTTTTTTTGTGTGTCTCTTTCTGTTGCAAAAATTGTTCATAACACCTCGGAGGTTTGTGCTGCAAAACTGGACAAACATCATCGATGAGTTAAATAAACTTTGATTCACTCTGTCATAAAGATTTGTTGTATTTTTGTTTGACTTTTTCCTCTCACAGGAAATAATACATTTTCAACCCTTGTCAAAAATAAAACCACCAACCCTTTACAGTGAACAGCTTCATCACCCAGTTTGTTTAGTGATGCCATAGACTGTGAGAAATAAAGTCACAATAAATAATAGATAATTAACTTCTACCCGGAATACTGAGGAATACTGTGGTGATATTAGAGCTCGTCCTTCTTTTTTATTCAGTGTAATAATTTGCATTCAGTCACTTTGTCTCAGGAAAACTTGATACACTGTTCACATTGATTACACGGTCAATTATATATAATTTATAGGCTTCAACTGGAGAGCCGCTCCATGATTAAACTTTGATGAAGCCATGTACTACATTCTTTGTTATAGACCAACATGCCAGCCACTGTCTGCTGGGCAGAAAAAAAATATCTGTAAATATTGACAAATGCACAATACAGGAGTCCGTTTTTTTCTCCCTCCTATGGACTTAAAATATGAGAATGATTCGTCAATAAACTGAGAGTCAGATTAGAGGATAATATACGTTTTAGATTTAAATTAAATGTCTGGTTAGTAAAGTCAAACACTTTGAGAATATAAATCAAAGTTTTTTTTTTTACAATGCAGAGCCCAACTTTCACTATTAATATTATTATTATTATTATTATTATTATTATTACATTCTCCTTATCTTATTGTATTTTAATTTAGTTTGTTCTTTATTTGTTGACAAATTAAGTCATTTCTCTTTCTCTTCAGTGGCTTTTGAAAGACTCTTTGTCTTTTTCACAGTATGAACTTGATTTTCTTTTCTTTTTTATTTATTTTTATTTATTGACAGATAATGTGAAGGAGTCCCATCTGAGAGGATATTCCCAGCCAGAATATATAAGTAACTTGGTGATGGAGGTCTAGAGCCTCTGCCGGTGTTCAGCATATTAAACATTATTTTTCAAAAGATTCACAGGAGCGTGTGTTTCTTTCCAGAGTTATTATCTGTGCCTCTGAAACAGCACTTTCGGGAGGAGACCTAAAACTCTTCATTGAAACCCAGAATGATGAAATTCTTGCGTTCCAGCTCTTTAAAGGATTAGTTCACTCTAAAGGTAAAAGTCACTCGTTACAACACAACAGTGGAGAAAGAAAACTCATATTTCTACACCTACTCACTGTGCAAACAGCTCATAAAATGTGAAAGTTAGGTGTTTTTCATTTTGCTGTATCCTCCACTGAGTCCCCTCCCCCCCGTGGACCAGCAGTCCCCGGGCCCCACACTGCTTAAAAGGCCTTTATTGGGTTTCTCTGAGGGGCTCGGGGCCTGAGCTGCTGTTGTACGACAGAGAAAAGCAGCTTCTTAACAAACACAAGCAAAAATCAATAGTATCATAACAGCTGATATTTATTATTCATTAATAACGAGTTTACGGGTCCAAACCACCTGCTGAGCTGAGCTGAGGAAAGAAAAGAAAAATACTCATAAATATGAAATATGCAGATACTGTATGTGATATACACAGAGAGACTTTTGGTTTCATATCAAGATTATATTACAAGTTGATGTTTGTGTGTGATTCTTTTGCCGCCATGTTTTTATCACATTAATCATTTTGCGTTTTTTTAATAACAGAGTTCAGTTTGTGTCTCTGTCAGAACATTGTTCAAAATGAGGCTGTGCAGATCCTACAGCCAAGATTCATAAACAGTTATATATGTTTTTATTGTGCAGGTAAATGTTGTACGTTTAAGGTTTGGGTACATTATGTTCCCTCTACATTATTCTTAAACTGTTGATTTATTTAAATGTGTGATTCAGTCTTCACAATTCATTCCAACTGTTTCTGCACTTGTATGATGTTTTATTTATTTTGTAAATTTATCAAGTAAAGCATCTCTCAGTATGAGGTGATTTAAGTGTCATGTAAATAAAATGTATTGTTATAATTATTATTAACAGATGTGTTTAAAAGTCTGTTGTGGGTGTCTTATATCATGTCACTGCTTTTCCATGGAAATTATTTGTTGTTGTTCCACTGATGAACTTTAAGCTCATTGTTGGCTGATGGATAATGAATGAATGAATGAATGAATGAATGGAATCAAAAACTCTAAATTAGAAGTAGATGTGAGGTGAGGCGAGGAGGAACGCACTCACATTGTTTCTTAGATGGGTTGTTTCCAGATGGATTCACACATTTTCTGTGTGTGTAAGAAGTTTAGAAATTGAATGTACATTCATGGAACATATTAACCTGAAAAAGCCATAGTTTGATTGTTAGTAACTTCAGACTGTGAAGTATCAGACTGTGCTGAAGAAGACAAGAGAAGGTGACGTTAACATTCATCCTACAGTGAGGAACATTCACTTGAAGCACTTTAATTTCTGCAAATGGATGCGTGCTCCTTTAAGAGCTGATTCCAGCTGTAGATAATTAAGCTTAATTTTGACTATTAGCCCAGAACTGTATTCCTGGCAGTGTGGAGATCATTTTAAATAGCACTTAGATTTTATTTTGGGGGATTTTATTTGGGGAAATTAGACTTTTTTATTTTGACTCATGGTGAACTTTTTCTCAGGAGGGCACTGTATAGACTTTTGTCCTGTATTTTCTCTTTTCTTCTTAAATCTTGAAGTCTTAAATCTTTTCCCTCAGGTTTTAAACTTGTCTCAGTTGCTTAAGCTAAAACCATCCAGGACAGAGGAGCTGATGTAACCAGTGTCCAATCCACTCTCCAGATCCACATCAAGTATTTTACAGATGTCTTGGTTGAATGGACTTTCTTTTTTTTTATCGCTAATTGGCTCAGAGTTTCTTCTTTACTTTTCTCTAACTTAAAAAAAGCAGTGGCAGTTTTCACTGGCCCCGCCCACCGAGGCTTCAGGGTGTTTTCTGCCTCAGAGAAACGTTTGTTGGAGCTAAAAGCATCAGATACGAGGCCTCCCTGCGTTATTCCTTCATATGCTAGAGCATGTAGTCTTCATACCCTGCAAGGCTGATCAATATTAGAGTCACTCAAGTATCAAATCCTATTCATCACCGCTGGGAAGCAGCTTTCAGACGGACCTCCTTCACCTCCAGGCTTCTCCTGTTTCAGAGCAGCAGCTGCTCTGCTCCGCGCAAACATACATACACACATACACACACACACACACACACACACACACACACACACACACACACACACACACACACACACACACACACAGTATCCAAAGAGACAGAGACCAGAGACACACACACACACACACAGGCTGCTGCTCACAGCTCAGGTTGCACCTCTCCATTAAATCCATCTCTCCTTTAAATCTATCTCTGTTAAAGACGATTAACACCTCTATCAGCAAACACCAGCCTTAATCTGCTGACATGTTCCTTTAAAAGCACATGTTATTATTTTAAGCTATTTTCACGTTGTTTCACGTTAAAGTAAAAGGGGAAAAATATTTTCCAGCTTCCTTTAAGACTCAAAAACCCGATTTCTATTTTCTATTTCGATGTTTTATTCACCAAAGAAAAGCCGTCAGAGGATGAAGTAAAACGTGCACGGTTTATTTCAGCTTCTGTCGCTTACACAGACACATTTAAAGCACACTTTCACAAATGAAATATGATTTTTTTTTCTTCTCCAAAATAAATTAAGTTTAAATAAATAAGAGATAATAAAATAAAACAGAACAAAACGTAAAGTTTTTTTCTCAGAAGTGGTGAAAAAATATGTATAAATAAGGCCGATCTATTTCCCTTCATCAGAATATCTACAAAGTGCGCTCCACAAAGGTGTCAGTGATCATCATAATAACAATAATAATAATAATAATAATAATAATTTGATTGTCAAAGCATCATTGCAGTGAACTTGATACAACAGGTTTACACATCAGTGAGTTTCTAGGCCTAATTCACCATTAAACCGGTGGAAGAGGAACAAAAAAAAGAAAAAAAAAAACATTAAAAAACAAACAAAAAAAAAAAAACATTGACCCTACCTCTTTTTTTTTTCTTTCTTTTTTTAGCGTGTGTTTTTAAAAATCACCGCCATGAACGTGCCAACACTTGCGTAATGAGGTAGACACACAAGCTATATACCGTTGATAGTGTGTATTCGTGCGTGTGTTCGTGTTTCTTCTTATTGCAATGCATTCACTTCGAGGAAGGAGGGGCGGTGGAGGCGAGGGGGGGGGTGGAGGGAGGGAGGGTGGTAAGTTTGATATTTTTGGATGAGACGCACAGAAAACACCCCTCTCTCTCTCTCTCTCCCCCCACCCTCCACCTCCCCCTCCCCTTACGAGTAAACCATGCAATGGATTACAGTAGAGTTATTGTGCCTCATATATTCGCCACAGACAGACTTGTGGTCCGATCCTGCCCCCCCCCCCCCCCCCCCCCCCACCCACACAAAACAAAAAAAA
>NW_019174295.1:1380975-1381144 GCF_002260705.1 Seriola dumerili | reverse complement strand
TTTTTTTTCTTTCTTTTTTTTAGCGTGTGTTTTTAAAATCACCATGAACGTGCCAACACTTGCGTAATGAGGTAGACACACAGCTATATACCGTGTGAATGTGTGTATTCGTGCGTGTGTTCGTGTTTCTTCTTATTGCAATGCATTCACTTCGAGGGAAGGAGGGGGG
>NW_019174295.1:1320107-1380950 GCF_002260705.1 Seriola dumerili | reverse complement strand
AACAACATCCATTTCCCTACAGAAACAAACACCTGGGAGGAAAGACAGCGAGAATTCAATACATTTCAATGAGCTTTTTCCACACACGGAGGTGCAACATATTCACAAATATGTACAATGATAAATATAAAAAAAGCTATTCCAACTAAGGAGGATAATAACAATTATTCCTCGATTCCCGTCATTATTATTCTTATTTTTTTTGTACAATAATTGCCATATGAATGAATGGGACGGGGCATCGTTCCCCCTCTTTTCCTGCCCGCGATGGTTGATCACTGTCTCCCGTCATATCTCAGAGATCGTCGGCCTACACTGTGGAGAAGCAGAGAGATTTGAGTCTTGAGTCTTTTTTTTTTTTTCTTTTTCTTTTCTTTTTCGGACAGGGTGTCAGTCTTTCTCCCAGTCCCGGTGCTCCCGGTCTCCACTGTCAGAATAAAAATAAAGGTACACCGTTGAATCCAGTTGTTGTGTTTTTGTGAGGCTGAACCTTTCCCCACACGGTTTAAAATATAAAAAAAAAGAGTTCCGGTTTATACTGAGTGAAGATGGTCATCAGGTGTCCCACATCCAGACCTATCAGTGTCTCTAAAATACAAGTGAAACACCCCCAGAGGCAGGTTTTTCTTTGCATCTGCTTCAAAAGCGAAAAAAAAAAACAACAAACAAACAAAAATAAGTTGCAGCCTGTGTTTCAAATACTTTCTGTGAAATCATTTCCACAACTGGAATTCAGGCACTGGTGCAAAAAAATACGGCTGTGAATGCTGCTCCTTTACAAGGTGGACAACACTGCAAGGACTCTTAACAAGACATTTAGTCCATCATCAGTCATGAAATGTAGTTTTTTTTTTTTCTTCAGTAAATAACGAATTCAGCCGATGAGGTGATGCAGCATCTCACATGTTGGCTGCAGAAACTTTTATCTTGAGGGAAAATAAAAACCAAACTCTACTTTAAGACTCGATAAGAGATTAAATGACCTGTTAAGATGGATATAATATTTTTTTAAGTGCGCACCTATGGGCCCCTGTCTGAGTCAAACAGGTCGGGCCACAGTAACAAAAGGCACAACGGTGTACCTTGTTTTTCTGACAGTGTGCAGCAGCAGCTTGTCTCTGATTTGTCTTTGTGTTAACCCCCCGCTGGTCTTAGTGAGTCGCTGAAAACTTCATCCGTTTCTGCTTTTGCCTCTGATTGCAAAACCAAACCCGGACCACGTTCTTTTTCAGGTCCAATTTCTCGGCGATCGCGGCGATCTTCTCCGACGAGGGCCTCGGCTGCACGGCGAAATAAGCCTCCAGGGAGCGCTTCTCCGGGGCCGCGATAGACGTGCGTTTCCTCTTCTTGTCGCCCCCGTTGAAGATCTCTGGCTTGGACATCTTCTCCCTCTGCGCCCGCTCCGCCTCCTCCAGCCAGGCCTCCAGGATCGGCTTCAGGGCCACCATGTTGTTGTGTGACAGGGTCAGGGACTCGAACCTGCAGATGGTACTCTGACTCAGACATCCGACCCCGGGGATCTTAAGGTTGGCCAGGGCCGCGCCCACGTCCGCCTGGGTCACTCCGAGTTTGATCCGCCTTTGTTTGAATCTCTCGGCGAACGACTCCAGCTCCCGGGGATCCGGCTCCGCGTCTCCGCCGCCGGTCCCTAAGGAGCTGTGGGACCCCAGCCCGTGTGGGTGCATGTTCATGGACTGCTGATGGTGGTGGTGCTGCATGTGGTTGATGGCCGACATGTGGGCGGCGTGGGCGGTGTGCGAGGCCGTGGAGCAGACGTCTGAGCCGGGCATGCCTCCCAAGGAGATGCCCGGTGTGAGGTGGTCCAGCAGGTCGCCCTCCAGACCCTGCGACGGCTGGTGGTGCCCCGGGTGGTGGTGGGAGGTGAGCACCGACGGGTGGTGCAGGTGCGCGGAGGAGGAGGTCGGGGTGCAGGTCATACTGGTCATGGTGGTCATGGTGTGGTAGGTCGCGTCTGGTTTGAACGGGTGGCTCTTCTGGGCCACGATGTCCACAGCGGCCAGAGCCTCGGCTCTCTGCAGCAGCGTCTCATCGAAGCCGGCGAAGATGTTGCCCTGAAGCTGGAGAGGAGCAGAGACAGGCCGGTTAGAGGTGGAAATCTGACAGAAATCGATCTATCGACTTTATGTAATCATCAATCACCAATTCAACCAATTTCGTTTCCATGATACAATCTTTCTATTACAAAGGAATCAACTCAAAAATTTAATTTTGTACAGACATTTATGTGAAATACAACAGGAGACAATCAACATATTTTAATTTGAGTTTCTCTCTGATTGAACCTGAAGCTGTGTCTGGTGATATTTTATATGAAGACTACTGACATTTTAACATGTTAAATGTCACCAAGTTGTATTATTATATTATTACATGTTCTCACGTGAAAGCTTCATGTTTAAGTTGTGAGGTGGACCACCAGTCAAACTTTTAAAACTGGGATATAAAGCAGGTATGTGTTTAGGTTCCATCTGAACTAAGAACAGTGTTTTCACTAAGTAAATAGGTTTTTCCATCTTAAACGCGCAGGCCACGTTTAGAGATTTATTTCAAGCAACAACAAAAAAATGAAATAAACTTTAACTTTGTCTCCCACATTTTAAACGATTTAATCCAACGCGACTTGGACATCAGTGGCTCTGTCCAACGCCTGGAAAGTGTGTCAGCGCGGATGGATATTCATTTAAAATTAATATTTACGATCTCCTGAATAATTTCTACGGACAATGAAATGAGACGAGTGTGAGTTTTGAATATGAATGGGACAATATGAGATAACACGCGCTCAGAGTCCAGCGCCAGCCTCTCCTCCTCTATCCCTTTCATCTTTTATCTTCCACTTTTTTTTTAGCAGCTTCAATCACACTTGTTTGAATACAGGGATTTTTTTTTTTCAGAGACAAAAGATGCAGTTTTGTGCGTCTTTACGCAGAGTTTGGCTCCTAGTAACCAGAGTGACTTGTTTTCTGTGCAGCCCTCCTTGTGCTGCTGCTCTCTGATCATCCTTATCTCTACTGTCTTAAACATTTAATTCTTTATGTCATTAATCTGTCATTTTAAGAGTTACAGCTTTATTCCCATTAGTGTTCAAACCTTTTCAGGCGAGTAAACACTGAGATTTTGACTTTAGAAGCCAGAATATGATGTTATTATTATTTTTATGAAATTAAGTTTCATTCTATACATTAATGTGGAAACCTTATTTTAGTTGAAACGCATTAGGGCACAATTCAGAGTCAATGATTCCTGTGTGCGTCTGCTCGCAATAGTTGAAACCTCACATCTAATCACTCATGAGCTTGACTCTGTAAAAGTTTTTAGAATGACCAAACAAAAAAAGTTTTTCTACTCTGTTTCCAGAAATGTGATGTTTTGGAAGTTTTCTTGTCAAATGACATCAGCTGCAGGAAGTCTGAACGGTTTCTTTGACTCACCGACGGTGTGGGCAGACAGGCCCTGCGGATGGCCTCCGAGCTGGAGTGCAGAGGAGTGTATTTGGGCTCGTGCAGGATGGGGTGCATACTGAAAGGCTGTTTGCTGTTCATCGACATCATGATTGCAGAAGTGAGTGAGGGTCGTTGTCCGTCTTCGTCGTTCGGCTCCGTTTTGGTAGTTTTCTATAAAGAAACGCCTCAGAGAGGAAACACAAACAAAACCTGCCAGACGCAGACGGTTTGGATGAAAAGTCGTTCGTGAATCGGGGATCGCAGGTGGCGTCAGATTATTAAAAAAAAAAAAAAAGAAGAAATAGAAGAAGTAGAAGAAGAAGAAGAAGAAGAGGAGAGGTAACTCCTGCACTCCTGTGGATCTCCTGCCTCCTCTTTGCCTGTAAATGACTTCTATAATAAAGATGCTCCTCGCCTCCAGCGCCTATATTGGACCACTGCCGCGCAGGCTCCTCCTCATTGGTGTATCCTCACTCCATCCATCTGGACGCCTCCGCCAATCACGTGGAGATAGACGTCTGTAACCACGCCCCTGAGCGTGCCTGGCTCACTGTAAAGGAGCAACGAGGAAGGATGCTGTCTGGCTGCACTGTTAAAAAAATATCCGTTGATTTTTCTGGAATAAAAAAAAAATAAAACAACACCTGCAAGAAGAAATTCACCAGAATCATCACAGCAGCAGAAGAAGAAGACATTTAATTTAGCAGTAAAATAATCTTAATGAAACTGCATCAATGAGGTTCTGACAGAAATGTGCATGTCTGGCTTTCACTCCTGTAATAATCTAAATGCTGATTAACAATCATTTCCCTAAAATATGTGCAGTAAGCAGTGAATAATTGTATTTTTTTCTTGCTTGAAAACAGTCAAATGTAAATGTCAACTAGTCTCACAGGGAAATCATTGAGTTTAATCTTCAAACACTCAAAGCAGATAAATTATTTAAAGCTTTATTTAAATGGATATTTGAGGCTTTGGTTTTTTGTTGTGGAGGATCACACGCTGAGATATCAACACAGCTTTTTTAGAGTGTTGCAGAGCTCAGCAGAGCACAGACACATTATTATTATTATTATTATTATTATTATAGCAATACTATATGTTGTTGTTCGCCTCTACACTCATACTGAAGCATATAGGCTACTTGTTTATTCTACTTGCTGAGGAACAGATTTACATATTTACAATATAGAGTCCATGTTATGATGATAATATATAGTGAATATGACTTTACATAAACAGGAGAGTGATCAGTCCATTGGCGGATACAACTTCAACTGATTAATCGGTTTGTTCCTTCTCTGCTCTGCCCGGATTCACAATGCAACAATTAAAGGCGTTTGATTATGAATATCAACCTGCAGCCACACACACACACACACACACACACACACACACACACACACACACACACACACACACACACACACACACACACACACACACACACACACACACACACACACACATGTACAGCTCCGATTATTAATTGATGGCACATGGTAAAATGCGCAGGAATTCCTCCGCTTGAACCCCATTCACTTTCTCGGCAATTAATACATTAATTAATCATGCCTCATTTACTTTGTGGCTGTAGCAAGGATGCCCCCATCCCACACACATACATACATACATATACAAACAGCCACCCACACACACACACACGCAAACACACAATTATCTCAATTAAAGAATAAACAGGTCCGAATGGGATCTAAGGGGCACCATGAAATACAAATAGAGCACGCGGGGTCATCGAGGCAGCAGCTTGTCGATCACAGAGGGGATTTCCGGCGAGCAGACACGCAGGCGATAAGATTGAATAATTTTCGCATTAATCACCTAAAGGCGTTCATGGAGGGGGAGGAGTCAAATGTCGGATGGAGGGGTTGATGGGGTGAGGGGTCTCCAGGTTAGAGAATCCCTCTTTTTATGTGATTATGTGGCTACATGTGCAATAATACTACTACTACTAATGATGATTGTTTACCAAACATTCAAAAATGAACTAATTGAGTAACAATAAAATGTCTAGTAGGTTAAATTAAACCAGTAACAACAGTTGTAATATTTATTTAATAAGACTGATGTTGATTAAACAGGATGACTGAGGGCTGAGCAAACTTTTTCCAAAATACGAACATAAAGAAACAATTACAATTTCATTTTAAATATGCAATGAGTAATTAACTGTTTGTCTTAACAGACCAGAACTAATTTAAAGACTGTTACATAAATGCTCTGTTCATCCTGTGACTTCTTTTTTATCGTTTCATTGTTGCACCAAAGAAAAACTGTTTTGTTGCCCTGTACATTAAGTAGTGATATACAATAACAATAATTTTTACTTTGACCTGAACTGAATTATTGGGGGGCAATCCTCTGTTCACGATAACATTAAGACGTTATTACAAATTAACAAATGGCTCCTTTATTTTTAAGGGGAGTCTGTGTGAACCAAGAGACATTTAAAACCCTTTCAATAAGTTTGTGTCCCATATTGAATCATATTGTCCAATTCAAAACTACAACAGAGTTTACAGTCAAACAGTCTATTATAATACGTTTTCTTAAGAGTCGACTCTTTTGTGACTGAAGCGTTTTCTCACTTGTGTGTGATTATTGGACCCTGAGGAAGACCACCGTGTGCTCAGTGTGTGTGTGTGCTCAGTGTGTGTATCACTCTTGTTTTTACATCATGTCGCCTCGACGATAAAAATGTTTTTTTTACTTTAACAAAGCAGAGTGCCTGGACTTCATCCTCTGTCTTGTGAACATAATATTCTCATCACATTTGATCATCTTTTACATGTTGTCAATTAAAATAAATGCACCATAGTTTAAATGTAGTACAGTATTCTCAATACAAAAATTATTGACAAACTTCACACTGATTCAAATTGGGCACATGTGTTTTGCTCATTTACATCGTACCTAAAACTTTATGGTGCAAATGAAATTAATTGGGAACTACCGATAAAATAGAACTAAAATACTTTTATTGTGTTGATAAAACAGTTGAATTATCTGTGTTTAAAATAGCGAATAAAGCTGATTTAGTGTCAGTGATAATATGAGCAGTTGTGTGAGGTGAATGTTGGGGAGAAGGGGGAAAGAGATTCAGAGAAATAAACAAAACGAATTAAGAGGATGATAAGTTTAAAGGGAACTGATGGAAACATCTGCGCATGTTTCCCTCTGCTGTTCATTAGCATTAGACATCTTCACAGGACATTTGAGCTGAATCTGTGATTTTATTAGTAATAATTATAGTTATAGTTTTATTGTCTATTTCTGATCTGTGTTGTCATCATTCACCCAAAAGTAGTGGCTGAAAATTTGACTCTTATAGTTAAGGGAGGGTATCCAGTTCAGAGATGCTTTTATTGGAGAAAACTGTCATGTTCATAAACTGTATACATCACCAAACTTGAGTGCAACATCCGTAAGATAACTCACTAAAACATTTTACTTTATCGCTTGAATAAGTTCTTAAATAACTGCTAAAATTAAATAAATATTTATGAAATATTATTCTTTTTAATAACTGAAAACCATCATTTCAACTTTCATTTTAAACCGAATCTATACACACAGTATGATGATCATCGGTCCTCTAATTCAGCAAGTGGTAGTCTTACCAGCATCTTGACAGTATTGTTTTTCTGAGTGATAATATATTGGAAATATATTGAAAAAAATCCAGTGTGCATGAGACTGAACTGTGCTGAGTCTTGTCCCTGCTGTAACTCTGCCTCCCGCTCTGCTGTCCTGGCTGAAACTCCAGCCTCATCTCACCAGCTTCGCCCACAAAAAGAGCAGCAGTGTCAGTGACGGCCAGCAGGAAACCTGAGCGAGGTCCATTGTCCCTGCTGTAGGCCCTCCAGAGGGTCCCCCTCCCACTCCTCCCCTCCAGCACCCGCTCATCAAATATACATCACCCACCTCCACTGGGACACCGGCAAGCGGGACGCTCCTCTGGGAAGGCGACACCGGACGGACAAAATGGAGGGAGTCCAGCTGGGGTGGGAGGGAGATGAGAGACAGGATGAAAGGATGGAGGAAGAGTTTGGGCAAAAGAGATTAGAGAGAAAGAAAGAAAGAATCATTTAGGGGAAAAAGAAGTGGCTTTTCCTCAAAGTTCAAACTTTTTGCAAGAGAAAGTAATCAGATTAACAGTTCACCAGACAACAGACTTGCATTGCTTCTACTGTTTTGTCAGCTTTGTACTTATTGTGTATTACTTACTGTCCACTGTAAGAACGGTTAAACTTGATTGATTTAAGCTCCATAGATGATGTGAAGGCCTTAGCATATGATTTACATCATTTTCATACACATCGAATCCACCAGTGACCCCTGTCATCCTGGAAGAGACCACAACCGTAAGCATAGAAATGTTACAGAAATGAAATGGCTTTCACTGTAAAGGCACGAGGATCCAAACCATGTCAGGGAAACACAACAGAGCCACCGTGTCCTCTCACTGTTGCAAACAAGCATTCAGGCATTTTCGCTTCCCCTACATTTAAACTGGATGTCACTAAACACTTGCCAGATGAGCACCTGGTGTGACCGAAACACCGTGTCCCCGTAATGAACCCTCTTACAAAGTCACTTAGTCGTTTTCCTCACTCCTTCTTGGCCCTCCAGCTGGGTCTGTTTGGATTGGATGAAAGCTCTTTAATTGTAACTGCAGTGGCGTGTGTCCAAGTTTTTCTTGATTTGTCACCCTTATATTTGGTGTCACTACAGCACATTTGATTTTGAAAACAGAAAAGTCTAATTCATCTCAGAAAACATGCCTCAAACACTTTAACACACTTCAATGAGGGTCGAAGACCATAGTCAAAACTTTACACAACTTAACAAACATGTCATATGACTGCTTAATTTGTTGATTCTGTAAATGTGTGTATATGACATTGTGTTTTCCTTGTTTGGGGTGATAAGAGTTTTGCAATATGTGTGTGTGTGTGTGTGTGTGTGTGTGTATGTACGTGTCAGATAAGTGATATGTGTCCGACTGTATTTTAGACAGAGACAAAAAACAAATAGTGAACAAAATACGCGTATGTGTAGGTTATGTCAAGTTATGCATGGATGGCTGTCTGTCTCTGTGTGTGTGCGTGTGTGTGTGTTTAGAAAGCAGGATGGACTCTGAGGGATCAAACGTCCGGCGAAGCTTTCAGCGAGCAGAACATGGCTGCCACACTGTGTATTTCTGCCACATTTAGCAAATGGACACTGAAGTGCAGCTTTCCGCCGACATCCACCACAATCTAAACGCACACCTCCTCACGTCGCTCCTCTCTCCTGCCCTCACCTCCTCCTCTCCTTCCCCTGTTTTTTCCGTTCACTCTTGTCCTCCTTTTCTCCCCCTCTCTGCTTCTTCTAGCTCTGAATTATTGATAGTGAGTAAAATCTGACGTTGTAAACTTTGCGACCATTCACCAAATCGGCCTCAGCTTCTCACCGAGGGGGCCCGCGGAAGGGTAGGCAGTGTCTAACCGCACACTTTTAATGTAATTGCCTGTAGGGTTCCTTGTAAATATTTCATTGTCTGCCAGTACAAATTAAAGACACGAGGCTGGAAGGAAAGGTTAGTTGGTTTGCTCGGCGAGAGATCCTCAGCACTTTACCTGCGCCTGCAGGTTTGGAAAAGGGCTTCGCCTCTCGTCTCTCTGCTTTCTTAGAGGAAACGGAGTGAGAGTCTATGGTAGACTGTCCTTCTGCTTGACTTAGCCTTGCGTGATGAGCATGTAGACACTTAAGTCATCCATGTATCACCAGTAGATCTTCATAATGATAGAAGACCTGCACAACCTAAAAAGTGAAAGAAACAAGAAGTTGGAGCAGCTCAAAACCCAGATAATGATCTTAAATTACTTGCAGCTGTGCACATCAGTTTTTGTTATTGTAGGCAGGTAGTCTGAGGTAGTCATATCCTCACATTATGTTGACATATCAGTGTCAGCAGATGTCTAGTCACTGTTATCATCATATCTAGATTTAAAAGAACATTCAAATATATTAATTGTTATGACGTCTAAAGTCATCAAACAGATCTGACAATATTTGATTAGTAATACCCTCGGTTATTATGGTACATAAGCACCCCATAGTGGCGTACTGTGGCACATTTTGTCTATGTTGAAGAGAAACAGAGACCAACAAGAGGGCAACATCTAGCCGATAGCTTCTATGCAGGAAAGTTGAAAAAAGACGATTACCACTTGGAAAAATTAAAGAGTGACAAGGAAAACGACATCAAAGAGAGACTAGAGTGCGTCACAACAGCTACGGAGCTGCCGTTGGCTATTAGCTAATTAGCTGGAGAAGCTACGGAGCTGCCGGCTCAAGCGGCGTTTGTATTGAACTTTCTACTGACTTAGCTGTTAGCTGACTAAACGTAGAAGCCATGGAGCTGCCGACCCCTTCCAAACGGCGACTGTCTTGAGCCGTTCGGTGAGTTAGCTGTTAGCTAATTAGCCGCAGAAGCTACGCAGCTGCCGGCTAAAGCGGCGTTTGTTTTGAATTTTCGTCTTAGCTGCTAGCTGACTAAACGCAGAAGTCATGGAGCTGTCGACCCCTTCCAAACGGCGACTGCCTTGAGCATTCCAACGAGTTAGCTGTTAGCTAATTAGCCGCAGAAGCTACGGAGCTGCCGGCTCAAGCGGCGTTTGTTTTGAACTTTCCACTGACTTAACTGCTAGCTGACTAAACGCAGAAGCCATGGAGCTGCCGACCTCTACCAAACGGCGGCTGTATTAAGCATTCCGATGAGTAAGCTGTTAACTAATTAGCAAATTAGTGCTCTGATTATTGTTTATTTTGAGTGTTATTAGGGTTTATATTTAAAAAGTGAAGGGAAAAAACAGTCGGGATGACATGAGATCTTGTTAAGGTGATAGCTCAGGTTTCATTTTACATTGTTGAATTCTATAAATATGGGAAAATGTTGACTTAATGGTTAGTTATTATTAATTATTCAGATGCAAGTAAACAGCAATTTGTATGTTGCATATTTTCCATCTTTGCTTGTGATTGTAATGTTTATTCACCTGGAGAAGTGAAGTAAGTCTTAAGATAAGTTAGAGATTGTATGTTGTTGAGATGTATAGGTATAGCAATAAGTGTAAAATGTGAGGCTATTGTAATTGATTATAGTCTTATGGAGAATGGGTGAATTGAATATTATGGACAACTAAGCAGTTGCTCTGCATATCTTGTGCAGGCTGGGTTTTTGTTTTGGTTGAGACCTTATTCTAGACTGAACTGTGCTGCTCGAGTTGCCATCACCCCACTGCCACATGGATTTCCACCTCCCTCATCACCATCATCCGTTTTCTGGATGTTCATCACTGTCTGCTCTCATCTTCACTATTCATCAAATCTCATCATCTTCATCCCGAGAACCAGGACGGACAGTTTTTTCCTGACCCTGGGTGGAGGTAGGAATTTGAGTGCAGACACTAAATAGAGTTGAATAACAGAGACTGATTTTACATCACAGTATGACTAATCAGCTAAATTAAGTCATCAAGTGTCTGTGAAGTGGCTTTCTGCATAAGCATACAACTAGCTGAATAGGTACCCAACCAGGAAAGGCTTGGTCACGTCTGAATTTACCTGTCTAACTCTCCATAGTCTTTAAAGTGAAAGAGGATGATGTGATGAAAGTGGATTATCACTGGACAGTGGGACAAAGGAGCATGTTATATAATTACACAGGTTTGAGTCCACTGCAAAATGTTTTACAACCAGGAATTTGTGAGCTATCTGTGGTGATTCTGGCTTCAGCAGATCTTCCTGGAGGTATGAAGCTACTTTGTTAGAGTTTTAAAATGGAGCTGAGACCAGGAGCTTAGGGTTCATCAGTCAGGACTTCAAGTGTTGAGAGATTCTTTACAGGACAATGTCATCCAGCTTTAGGTTCTGTGGAGAGGCGAGTGGGTGAGAAAGAAAGAGAGATGTGGAGAGAAAAGTAAAATATGCATGAAGGTGGTACTGTAAATCGAGCAACCAGGACAGGATGTTACAGTGTTGGTGCGGCTGTAGAAGCGCAGCCATGTTGTAAAATGGTTGGGGAGCACTGAGGGTTTCTTTTTGAGGAGGAGTCTCAGTGGAATATGAGTGTGTTCCATCCATTATCTCACAAGTCTGTCTCTCTGAGACATAGAGACAGGCGAGTCTGTTATTGTGTTTAGACCTCTATTGTCAGTGTTATTCCTTTTTTATGTTTAACCCATGTCTGTTTGTTTGTTTGTTTGTCAGCAGGATTACCTGAGTAGTACTGAACCTATTTACACCAAATGTGGTGGAGGTATGGGGCATGAATCAGGGAAGAACCCATTAAATTTTGGGGCAGATCCAAATCATTTACTACGAACTTGATTTTATTCCTCTGAAGTCTGGTGTATGTTGTTTGACATTGGCATTGGCGGATGTATGCGCTCTACTGAGAGCATTTTCTAGTTATTAACTGTAACTATGATCTTCCCCCAATCCTAACAAGGTCTTTTAGTTGCCTAAACCTCACTGTACCATAACCATAGTCCATTTTCTATACCCACAATCTATCTACAACCTTTTTGTAGAATAAATCAATAATCCAAATATATCCAGTACCAATGTTCTTATCTATCCCTAACCCTCAAACAGTTACTTGTTATTGTTTGGAAACATTTCCAGCTTTGTGCAGCGGCTTATTTTCCCAGTTTAATTTCCATTGTTGGAATCTCCAAAGGATCTCGCCAAGCTCTGGGCTCCAACCTGTAGCTGAGGGTTGTTGAGGCCGTCTCTGCCTGTATCTTATGATTTGTGGCATTTTTGGATGTCAGGTTGCTGACGTCTTTATCTGTGACTGTTCTCGCATAGTGCTGGTGTTTTGTCTTTGTGCTTGTATATATGTTCATCATCATAGTGAGTTACAGGTTTTTTCTTACTCTGCCCTTTTCATTCTAACCACTGTTCTCTCACAGGGTTATTTCTTATTCAGGGTTTCTGCATTTTTCATGGTTACACCTTTCATTATCTCCGCCTCTTCATGTATGTCTCTCTCTCTCATTGCCTCTTCTTCTAATCTGTTGTCGTGTCTGTCCATGTGCTGCAGTTGGCCTGTTGATGGAAAAAGAGCAGAAGAAGAAAACATGGGAGGAAAAACAGTGAGCAAGAAGTAAAGAGAGAGGCTATGACAGAATGAGAGAAAGACAGACAGTAAATGAGACAGAGAAAGAGAGAAGACATATTTTGGATCAATAGATTAACTGAGTGCTCATGTATTATGCATCTGAGCCCTGCAGCACTTGCACATAAAGGGAATGTTGGGCAGGATTGGCGTGTAAAAGCTTTATAACCGCTGGCCTGTTTACTCTGAGCTTACAAGGAGACCACTGTCATGCCGAACCGAACCAGGCAAAGTCGAACTGAGATTAGACGCGGTCTGCCTGGAAACAATCCCGAATCTGCCTCCCAGTTAATGATGTGTAGCAAGCAGCCAGGCTCAACTCAAACAAGCACAAAATGTCCCACAGTATATTAAAAAAAAATCACATTATCACATCCAAATACCAGAAGCAGCTCAGGACAACTAGAAATGCCTCAGCTTTTATTCATTGTTTGGTAAAAACTGAGACTTGAAAATATAACTTTCCGCCCCAAGGAGACAAAATGGCTAAAATGACATTAACAGATATGAGCAGTACAAAATAATGTGTTAATGAACAGTGACCTGAGGTTATAGTTACACTTTAAATCATGTGTCTGAGATGTGAATTTAAAAGTAATCAGAAAACATTCCTGAGTTTGGGGAACCCAACTCCAGATCTGCAGGTTGAAACAATATCGTGTTGATTTTTATGTTAAAAGTTACAATTAGACTGAATGTCTTTTTATCTGTCAGCTAATTTTACTGCCACTGGATTCTCTAAAAGCTGCAATGAACCCCCTCTGATGTAAATCAAGTTTTTAACCCTGTTAACATGTCCATATGTTTTTTTTATATAATACATACAAAGTCAATGTCATGACTGAGTATTTCCACCTTGGAACTGCATCAGTTGCATAAAAACAGATTCAGACAGCCAGGGATTCATGTGTCATATAACCTAAGGAACCAATCCTGTCAAATTGCGGGGATGGGGGGGTGGGGCTAAATAAACCCGAAACCTTGTCAGTACAGAGAGGAGAGTTTACATTAGCACAACCACTAACACTGGGTCAGCCACTGCCAGTTACAAGCTAACAAACAACATAAACAAATGAAAAATGCTAACTGCACTAACCATTCTGACACGTCTGCTAGTTGCTGATTTCTCGTCTCAACAGACTCCTCATGTGAGTCTGGGTCTGACTGAGGCTCAAACATGTGGTTGAGTCTCTTTGATGTTTCCTCCTTTAACCCTCTTGATATGCACTGCTCTTTCAGTTAGCGCAAGCAGTGGTGGTGGGCGGGGCACAGGGCCTGATCTAGATTTCTCAATGAGGAAGTAAGAGCAGATGAGCTTTTTCACTTTTTATGTGGAAAAAACCATGTTAAACAAAATATTAGTTGTATATATAATATGTTTATACATATTATAAAACATATCTGGAGAGGAACTTAAAACTTCACATGAAATCTGGATAACAAAGAACCCATGAGGTACCAGCAGATAAAGAAAGACTCATAAATGCATCATACTTTAAAAACTTCCATCCAATCAAACTTAATTTCTCTGACTGATCTCCCAACAAATGATCACTCTGTACTACACCAACATCCTGCTGGAATTTCACTTCATGTTTTACGCATTTATCTGATAACTAAAACAAGCTTCATCTCATGTAGATAAAAGTCAGAGGCAATAATCCTCTGAAGGACAAGGATAAAATACGAGCTGCCGAGCTAATCAGATAGACTAAAAAGACTTTATTCTCCTCTGGGTCAGCCCGACAGAATGAACTTTGACTTCTTAATGCAACATCTGGGGGTCTTCAGATCAGCCTGCTGCTTCCTCCCTCGGATTCTCCTTTCTCCTGAGTTTAACATTTCTCGACAGTGACATCTTGGCACGCCGTGGAGGGCCAGGCATCAAACAGCTCAGCCCTCAGAGCGTTTCCCCAGAGAGCCACCAGGCTAATTTACATACAAACAAAATCCTCCTCTGTACTACAAGAATAGAGAGCAGTCGAACAAAGGGAAAACGAGTAAACAAACAAAATGATGTATGAACATGTCACTGGGATAAGGGGGAAATAACAAGGATTAGAAGAGTGTATGTATGTAAATTAAAATTAGTCTCTTTTTCACTTATGTCTCTGGTGTTTGGGACTGGAGGGAGAAGCAGGAAAAGAGACAGTAATACTCAGAAGAATCAAAGTTATTTGAAGAGGCTGCATGCGTGGAAGCTTTGCTTCAGCTCTGCTCCCAGATGTAGCCATGATACGACGACAACTAAATAACCTTCAAATGGATGAATGACAAGGCAGAGATGGTGTAACACTGATACTGAGACCTTTTTTGCAGGTTTATGTTATAAATTTGTTGAAAGAAATCTGTTTTTAAAAAGAAAAAAAAAAAAAGAAATGCTAAATTATCCTGATGTTTTAATTTGTTTTTCTCCCCTGGGATCATGATCCAACTGCAGATTTTGTGATTTCACCCTTGGTCCTGAAGTCCCATTTAGTTGCATTGAGGTTATGAAAGAATACAGGACAGAATGTGTGTATAGCTGGGTGGTGTTGCCCTGAAATTTCAATCATAGAAAATTTTCTGTTTTGTGGGGTAACAGTATTTTATATCTGATTTATGTCAGAATGCTTGCTGAACTCAACAGTTTGACCATGTTCTCCCAATATCCGTCTGTTGATCTAACACTTAAGTCCAGACTGAAATATCCACAGGATTGATATTTTTTAAATTCATGGACCCGACCAGATGAATTCTACTAACTTTCGTGATCCCCTGACGTTTTGTGTAGCGCCCCCAGCGGCTTCACATTTTAGAATCTGGTCCAGATTTCCATGGTCCCCAGGTGACGAATCCTAATGGTGATCCCTTGAGTAGCACCGCCATCAGGCCCAATTTTATTTTATACCTGCTCAAAATTAGCATGATCATCATACAAACATTAGCATTTAGCTCACACTGCGGTCTTGTTACGTTGTGTTTTGTTGGGGAGGAGAAGTTTAAAGATTTTGTCTTTGTGGGTGTGATGGTTGCTGAGACACATGGACCGGCTGACAACTTCACACATTGAAAAGAGAACCAGACTCAGTGTGTAATGTGGGAGTTTTGATGTTGGAATATTGCTTTGGGCCAAGTTCAGTCTGTATGTAGGTTGAGTTTCAGGTAGAGTCGTGCCAGGAGTTTCTTTTTTTTTTTTTCCCCAGCGTGTATACATTTTAGGGAAGGATGGGTCCAGTGGGAATTGAACCCAAAACTCTGATTTTTAGTGTCCTGTTCATTAAGCAACAAATGAGCATATATGAATGAATGAATGAATGAATGGATGGATACACTGTATGTGTGTGTTGTAAGAGGGGGTATTCAGGTCTCACATATACCACAGGGCTCCAGCTGGTGCAGGATGGTGGGGGTCTTTGTGTCCCATATCCCCCCCCCCCCCCCCCCCCCCCCACCCCTCCCCCCCCCCCCCCCCCACATTTCTTGGTCTTCACCCCCTAACTACCACACACACACACACACACGCACACGCACACACACACACCAACAGTACCTCACACCCCCTGTCCCCCTTTACTCCCCCGTTTCCCACTAACAGGATTAGAGGACGGAAGGTGCTCGCTCGGCAGACCTCAGGACGTACATATGTGAAAGACAGCAAGCTATAGTTGTGTGTGTGTGTGTGTCTGAGACTGGGGCTTTGTGGGAAAGTGTATGTGGCTCTGAGGGACCCCACAAGCCTTGAGACAGTGGCCCCAAGGGACAAGAGACACAACTGGGAGTCTGTGTGTTTTTGTGTTTGACCATGTGTCTAAGCACGCTGTGTGCATCTTTGTTGAATAAACGGTATATGACTTTGTACATTTGGTTTGACATACATTTTCTTCCTATACTGTTAACTCTATTGTCATTTGCATTTATTGTCATAGTTTAGTGAATTCAGAAAAATAAATCCTTCCCAAATTACAGCCAAATACAAATAGAAAACAAAGCTAATTTCTATAAAGATGATGAAATTTAAACCTTTAACTAAACTGCTACAGAGCTCTGGAGAGAAATAGCCTACCTCATGGCTGAAATGTAGACCAAATATTAAATCAAAGACTGTGATGTAACGGCTGGAAATTAATTTTAAAAAGTCAAAATGAGGTTCATTTAGGTTTATGAGACAAAAAAAAACTAAAATTTTATCAAGTAAAACATATGACATTTTTACTTTGTGTACCAGTGGTACTGCCTGTGGGGAAAACCTAAAACTGTAGTCAACATACAGAGGATATACAGTATGTTTTCATATGGATACCTTTTTTTATATTTGTAATATCCAGTTAACACTGATATGATACGAGTCACTCCTGTCACCTCATTCTGTCAAAAAGTTTTGTCCTAACTCAAGCGTCCTCTTTAGGCTTGTTTAGCCATCAGAGACAAAAAGGGTGTGTTTGAATCAATGTTTTTAAGGTGTGTTGTATGTTTGAGATTGAATTTCCAATGAGTGACATACTGGCACAAACAACCTGCTTCAAAACCTGGGGTGAAAACGAACAGTGGGTGGAAAAGACAGGGCCGTGAAAATCCACCTGTACTGTATCTTTGTCAAGAAATATTTTGAGTGGAGCATAATCTGTCATGAAGAGAAATCAAAAGTGCATCATGCACCTCGTTTCAATATCAACACACTGTTTGTTTCAGGTCATCTGTTGCTCTTGTGTGTCTGCAACCAATGCCAAAATAGTGACAGATACTGGATTATTTAGGGGCAACAGTCAGCTGTCAAGCATTTGTTAACAAGAAAATAACAAGAAATTCATAGTTTTCAAAGCAAAATCAGCAGCACGGATACAGTTTGTCAAGTATTTGTCGGCAATAGTTATTCCATGTCTACTTGGTTTTTCAGAGCCCAAACCTTTTTTTGTCACTCTCTATACTGACCAATGTTGTCACTGGCTCTTTCTCCAGGTTTGTTTGTGTAATTGGACACTTGACATCACACCTGTCCTCCATGATATGCAGGCTGCTGTAATAACTAGTTACTATTTGGGAAGTCTCAGTCTCATTCATTTTGAACAATTCTGCAGGAGTGTGTGTAGATAGGAGGTCAAAGAGGTGTGATGGGTATGTGAGCTGTTCAACTCAAAAATGTAGTCAATTTTTTAGTTGTTTGCATGATATTTAAAGTGGTTTGGTTGTCTAACTGTAGCCATACTGCAGCCCACTGACCATATGTGGATATTGTAGTGATAATCAAACAACACTGGCTCTTAATTGTCACTGAACATAATCCAGGGTTTTGCAGAATCTTTCTGTTTGGCGTGTGGATTGGTTTTGGAAGGCAATGAAGTAAATTAACTAGTTATTTACAAAAAAAAAAAAAAAAGTTACTTTCCCCAACACAGGTGGGGCAGGTTTGCTGGATCTTGCCTCTGGGCCCTGGTTTCTGGAGAGGCCTACCTGCCAGCACAGGGAGCATCGGGAGGGCCAGCACTCTCATTACAGCTACAATGAAATAATTATGAATGGCGCGCCGAGACCTCATCACAGCAATATCTATTGTATTATTTATTCAGCCAGTCCCCTGGTTCAGGGGGAGAGAACACATATAAACTTCCAGCCTCGTTCCTCTCCTCCTCACTCAAGCTCCTGTTTGCTGCTCAAAGCAGAGGCGCATGCTTGCTCGCTCTCTTTCTTTCATTCTTTCTTTCTTTTTTTCTTTTTTTTACATTCTTTTTCTTTGTTGTTTTTTCCTTCTGAGATGCGGCACAGGGAGCATCCATCGGAGCCCTGAGGCCTTAACACAGTCCAGCCTGCCAGCTGTGGACGCACTATGCACTTGCCCTCGTCTTTATTTTTTTATTTGCACTCTCTTGTTTTTGTTTTTTTTCATTGGTTCTTTTCACTCAATTTTACCGCTGGGATTTGTGGGATGCATCCTCAGTTTTCATACACAGACTTTGTCCAAGACCAGATGTTTACAGCATACAAAGGATGCAGCACTTTTTTTTTTAGCATTTCTTCATGGCTGTGGATTCGCTCGGGTCTGCACAGAAGAAAAGAAAACAGGAACTGCTTCTCTGGAGGTGCAACATGATGGCCAAAGAAGTTTGTAGAGCACGGAGGGTCATGGAGGACGCCGCCGCAGCAACAGCATGGATGCTGCACAATAGGCCTCATTCAGAGGCAGCGTTGGATGTGAAGGTGGTGCAAGGGACAACAAAGAAGGATATATAGAGAGAGAGAGAGAGAGAGAGAGAGCAGTGGAGTGGCTGGGATGACAGCTGCATCATGGGGAGCAGGGGGAGGCGTTGCCTGGGGCACAACAGGTGAGTGATGCTGCTGCTGCCCGGCTGACTGTCCGGCTGGTTGACTGGAAGCACTGAGCGATGGCTAATTATTACTGATTGGCTGGCATGGATGACATGCTCTTTGAATGAAGCCTACTCTTTACAAAGAAGTAAGTGACACAGGATTAAAAGAAGTGACAGAAAGGAAAGCAGGTAACAGAAGTCTGTGTTTTGTCAGGTCACATTTAACATTACAACATATTCATGGAAAAAACTTATAATACAGTAGAATATCAAAAGCTTAAGGTGAATTAGCTTTGAAAAATCATGCTTTGTTTTATATTAACACCTGTTTATCAGTGACATTAGTAAAATTCAATCATAGGTTGAGAGTTCGAGTATGAGCAACTGTCACATTCTACCAGGCCCAAAAGAAGGATCCTGGCACCTTTTATTCTTGTCACTGAATCTATAAATCGACTGAAAGGCCAATGTCTCTCAGGTGTGATGTTCCCTCAGTGTCCTGCAGTCACTGTAAATGACTGGTCGACTATCAGACTGCTCTATTGGCTGGTGGGCTTGAAAGACTCCTGCTGCACGCATGGCCCCTGGTGTAATGTTCAAACAGATCTCGTTTCACCTCACGCCGCGTGTCAGAAACACAAAGTGTTGCCAGTCTGACTGGGTTTGACAACATGAACTGAAACTGTTGTTCTGTGTGTTTTTTTTTTTAAATCTACAATCAATGTAAACTTTTAAAATGTGAAGTACAACTTTGCATTTTCTAATATCTAATATTACTGTTCTCATTTAGTGACCTTCCATTCATAAATACATGTTTTATCTAGTACTATTGCAACATACATATTTACATGTACACATTCAGACCATTTTGAAGTGTACAGAAGTGACTGAACTCCCTAACCAAGAGAAAAGAAAACACATCATTCCCCTCTTAATGTCTTTACTTTGGTGGCCAGCTTGTTTTAAGGATTGATTTGTCCGTGTCCTGGACCCTGACTCTATCTCTGAGCTCCTCTCCTCTAATCAACCTGCTGGGGTCTGACTTGAATAATGAACTCACACTTGAAAAAAATCAGCATCATCTTTTACATGATCTCTGGTAACTGGTAAGGCTTTTGGCTTTTTTTGGTATGTATTTTTTTTATCATTGTTTTTTTTCTCACATTTTCTTCTATTTTGCTTAATCTCATTTTAGTTAAGTTAATAAGCATTTTAAATAAACATTACAATAATTATAAACTTTGTTCAAGCTTAGACTGCTTTTTGGTGCATTCTGTAATACAAATATAAAATAAATTTGCTGTAATTTCACTTATTTTACAACAAACTTGAACTGCCCTGAGTAATTCAGTCAATAATTCAGAATCAGCTCTTATTCCTTTAGAAATAGTAAAAGCTGAAATTTCTTTTATAGGAGCGCTTTAGGAAAAACTGCTTAAGACATGAAATTGACATCTTGGTCGACTGAATCCTGAAGCTTTGCAGAAACATTACAGTTAATATTTTTGTTTTATTTATTTCGCTCTGGCTGATGCTCTCTCTGCCAGTGCTGCTTGGTGAGCTCTGCTGGGACAGTTTGGGTGCTGCTTGCTGGGATGCAATGAGCACGCTCCATCAATAATGCAGAATGTTTCCGTGGTAACTGCCTGGCAACCACGGGCACAGCGCTTGCAGAGAGAGAGAGGGAATGAATGAGAGAGAGGGGAGGAAAAGAAATGGGTAAAGGCAGGGAGGGTGAATAAGGAGAGTGAGGAAAGGGAAAGAGAGGGAGGCAAAAAAAGTAGAGGAAAGAAAAAGAGAGGGATGGGAGGGGTGGACTCCCATGGGTGCTTGTCTTTCTGACATTTGTGTGTGTTTCCTATGGACCACCTGTATAACAAACAGTGCGTGTTGCAACTTCTCCTCAAATTCTGAATAAACGAATGAACAACATAAATACACACAGCAACAGCTGCAACTGAGCCTGATGCAGTGTGTGTGTGTGTGTGTGTGTGTGTGTGTGTGTGTGTGTGTGTGTGTGTGTGTGTGTGTGTGTGTGTGTGTTGGGTACTCATCTGCTTTCCATGGTATTTTGAACTTTACATTACCTTTGCATTAGCATTGTGTATATGCAGAGATGATGGCAGTGTGTGTGTTATTTTGTGGGTTTCGGTGTTTATGTGATGATCTCTCAAGACTGAATTGCTATCTCAGTGTAGTTAATAGGAACTTGCTTTAGGCTCATATAAAACAATGATAGAAATATGAGGAAAAAATCTGCAAAGTATAGAGGTTGGAGCGTTTTTTGTACGCATTTTCAAACAGCTGCAGCAATGTGAAAAAATTGTAAGTTTACAAATGTCAAGGCAACAAATTGAACATTGTGATAGACAGAGACTGGGGATGGTTCCAACACTTTTTTGATATTTCTTTCAGTTGCTCAGAGACCATTTGGATTAGACAAACCAAACATTTCTATATTGAACTTATCTCTGTCTGCTAATTACCACTGGTAAATGGTATACCATTACCATTTAAAGATCATTACATATGACAGTCACAATATTTATTTGAATGGAAGACTGCAGGTGTTGCCACTGACCCCAAACCTATAGGGACAGTTGTAACATACTAAAAATACACAAAATTTCACTGATTAACTTTTGCTTTTTTTCTCAATAAGTATAGTATTCTGAAATTATGCATTGTTTTACAATATGTAGTGGGAAATAATATTAGTGGGAAATTACTCAAAGATCAAAATGGTTTATGTTAATGGAGCTAAAATCTGCAAGCTAGTTCAGGCAGGATCTGAAGTGTGCTGCTAATGTACACTTGTACATGACATACTCACCACAACATGAAAGGAAAAGCAAACACAAGGTGTATTGGTAAGGTGTTATTCCACAAGCCTCTAGCAGAGCTCAAATGCTCCATGAATTCAACAAGTTACTGGAACAATGAACACAATTGGATATTTGATGTTTTGATGATGGAGGTTGAGAGAACTGACAACAGCTTATGATTCACACCATTTTCATACTCAAACCATTTAGTGAGCCCTTGTACAGTTGTTACTGTGTCTTCCTCCACTTACAGTACAGTATTGTATTCAAGTTTATCCTTTTAATCTCTCTCTCCTTTGTATCCCCAATAGGCAGTAGCGTGGTGTGTTTGAGCCCTCAGTGCTCTGCGTGCTCTTTTCACAGTGTCATGCACACTGCCACACTGTTCACCTGAAACTGTCGCACCTGCCCCATTACTTCTTCCTACTGTTGCTGATGATGACCATAGTCCCCAACTCAAAGTTTAAACTGTCCATAAATAACAGTACATCTTAATTTTTTTTGTCAAACTCTAGTTGCTAGTAGCTAATTTTGTTGTCCTACTCAGAATAAATATGTTGTGGCCAGTATTAACATGTTCAGTTCTATATAAATATTTCTGCCACTTTAAATAGGTTTAGGTTGTTTACATCGTACATAGTGACAGTGTGGAGTGCAACCTACACTGTTGGATTTTTACCATATGTGATTGGTTGACTAAGGGTCATGTCACTTTCCCTGCATTGTGATTGGCTGGGGGGCGGGAGCTGACGGGGGGGGGGTAGGACGAAAAAAAAGTGAGCGAGGGCGACGTTAGCGAAGCACGGTGCTCGGAGGATGAGCGAGAGGAAAAGACCGGGAACTGTTGTAAAACAGGTCTAAAGTGAGGTTTGCCAGTCAAAGCGCAGTATACATAAAAGCACAAGACTGCTAACCAGTGAAAATGTGTATCTGTACTGTGAGGAGTTCAGACGCAATAGCTGATATTGTGTTACTGTTAGCATTTCCAGCTAACTAGCTAAGTTGGTTGTCACGAGAGACTTTCTGAATTGCGCAGACGGACTGCAAGTGACTCGGCCAAGGTCTGGAAGTTTCTTTGGATTACTAAGAGACAGTCAGTGTCGCCAGTCAGTGCTCCAGGTAGCCAAGTGAAGCCTGGTAGTTTCTATAAAGAGGCGTGGTATCCCGCTGTCAGCCCGCCACGGTCAGCAACCATCTCGACACGGTCAGCCATCAGCCCGCCACGGTCAGCCATCACTCCACCAGCGTGGATGTCCAACACTGGGATTGTGTGACTTACCCGCAGCTATTGTGAGTACTTAACAGTTGCTAGGTTAAAGTGAAGTATCTTCTACTCATTTGACCACCATGTGCCGAGCATCTATCAAGCCTGGAAAGGGGTGGGGGGGTTAAACTTTCTTCTTTCTTTCATTTTGTTGCCGGCTTGTGTGTATGAGTGAGTGTGTGTGGGGGTCCACAGTTCAAAGAGTTCATTAAAGGTTAAATACCACACCTTAAAGGTACTTGTTTATTAACGTTTGACATATAGACACAAAACAAGGTTTAAAGGGATGTAAAATGGTTTATTTAAGGTTGAAATACAGAAGCAAAACAAAGTTAAAGGGGTATAAGTACTTATTTGTGTAAATACAAAGTTAATTTTATAAAGAAAGGTCAGTAGACTGCATTTGCTGGGTTACTGAGTCTTGTCATCAGCCTGAGGGTAGAGAGAATATGTTCGTGAGTATCTGTGCCTGTGTTTTTGTTTACATCTGAGACTGTGTGTGTGTGTGTGTGTGTGTGTGTGTGTGTGTGTGTGTCCATCCAGCAGGTCAGCGGTCAGTTAGAAATTCTCTCTCTGTGTTTAAAACATTCATTGCTCCACTTCTCCCCTCATTTGTACCGGTGAATTATTAAACACTCACCTATTTTTCAATTATTCAAATGAAAGATTCCTGCCTTTTTTGTGTGTGTGTGTGTGTGTGTGTTAATCACAGCTTTACAGGCTTTGTCATTAACTTAATTCATTCAGCTGGTGTCTGTCACATCTCCCCTAACTCTAAAGAAAAAGAAGGCAAAGACCAAAAAATTAGTTTTGGATCTTGATCATTGTTTTACTTTAATTGAACCTATCACCGCACAGTTCTCCTGATTTCCCCAACCAAGCCTCTTTCTGTAAGAAAGTGGACTGGGACTCCTCCGTCTCTCTCTCTCTCTCTCTCTCTCTGGTGGGACGGTGCAGTTGGACGGGAATTCCTTCCTCCTCTCTCTCTCTAAAACATGATTAATACTTGATGCTGCGATGATAGCTATCCTTTGCACAGTAGCATTTGGTGGATGCTTAAGACTATGGGGAGATGTCACTCCTTGTGTGTGCGTGTGTATGTGTGTGTGTGTGTGTGTGTGTGTGGAAGGGGTTTTATACAACTTTGTCAGGGTGATTAAGGCCACATGTTATTGATTGGCAGACCACTTGAAGTGCAACATCATCATAAATAATTCTTCTGCCTTCCAGAATAAACTATCACCTTTGTTGGCCGCCCTGACAGTCTTCCATTGAAGAGGGAATGCATTTTTTATGTTTTTACTTGACCTTAATTTAAGTTGTACAAGGGCGATTTCTTATTTACGAGGTCGGGAGGAAATCAACAGATGTGCAAACCATTTAAGGCACTCAATTTATATAAACTGTATGTACTCACTGGTAAATATCTACAATCGTTTCTTGTGATTTTAGCAGCCCCCTGAATATATTTTAAATTTGCTAACTTGCAGTTTAGATCTACTCATACCACCAAAGCACTGACAGGATCCCCTGCAGCTTCCCCCCAAAACACCCCAATGATATTCTGCCTTTTCACTGGGAAATTTTATGTTTTATTTCTCAAGCTGCACTGATCACACAGCAGAGGGAAACCCCTCGGCTGTTCTTCCTCAGTTTGCACTTGCACTATTTGTTAGCAGTGTTAGCATTTCTCAAAGCAGCAGTACAGATACATAATACACTCAGCTGATGATAATATTTTTTACATTTATATAGTTTAAATATTTATTTCTAATGTTTATCCCAAATGAAACAGATATGAGTTAAAGTCTAGAAACGCTAATCTGGAATAGAACAATGCTGAGAAAATATTTTAATTTTGATTCACAGATTGAAACACGAGTCAAATTTTTAGTCTTGGACACTTTTTTTTTGCAATAAAATCTACACTATCGTATGGTGGCTGTTTTCTGTATACGAGTCATGATAGACACGTCTTTATTAAGCCACGATTCTCCCCATTGCAGCCACCACAAGACAATGACCTCCCCTGAGAGAATATAAATATTTAAAGTTAATGTTGTTTGCATTCATGATTTACCAGCTGTGGAAGTCAGATGTTCAGGAGTGGTAGGTATTTCAGGAGAGGGATTTCTTGCAAAACTATCAAGTGAAAAAAGCGATTATCTGTAAAAAAAAAAAAAAAAAAAAAAACTGGGACTGGGATGAGATAAATTTCATTTGTTTTCTTGCATTTTTTGTTCTGACACTCACCAGGTTTTGAGTTTTGATTCAGCTCTCCAAGGTCTAAGTGGCTGACTTAAAGCATTTAACTACTGTTGTGGAAAGAAAAGGTGAAAATATATAGAAATGGGGGGGGTGTCTTTTAGGCCTGGGATAAAAGCAACCGGCGAAAAGCGTCTCTAAGCATTTTTCTACATGTAAAATCGGTCCCCTTGGCCTTCTGGGATGCCCCGCTGCCGGTTTGATGCCTTAGAGACAACCTCATTCATATTACATCGTCTTTACCATGAGCTCTCATCGCTCCTCATAGAGACATAAAGGAGCACAGAGAGAGGAAGTTCAAGAGGATGGTGAGCAGGGAGGAGAAGGGGAAAGGGAGGGAAAAATGAAAAGGAGAGAGGAGACGATGGAGGGATAGCTTGGGAAGACTGCAAGGAAGGGAGAAGGGAGATGAAAATCATGGGGGGAATTCAAAAGAGGAGAAGAAGAGGGATAAAAAAAAAAGAAAGAGGAAGGAAAAATCGCATTGGAAAAGGAAGATAGGGGAGATGCTTTTATGCTAAATGACACCAGACTCTTGAGTCATCTTTTTGTAGCCCCCCACACGCACGCGCACGCTCCCATCAACCTCCTGTCCCTGTGCATTAGGAGCTGCCTGGGGGCATGCGAGGCAGAGAGATACTGAGAGAGAGAGAGAGTAGAGTGGTGTTGGTGGTGGGTGGGGGGGTTGGCCTGTTAAGAGCTGTCATTTAAATAAAAGTTAGCTCAGGGAGTGAATGGGAGCAGCCTGGGTGAAGGGGGGGGCTGGGGTTTAGTATGTTGTATTTTAAACTGATTAATTATATAATTTCATTTTATTATATACATAATATTTTGTTTTATACTCACAAGCTGTGTGTGGTTTGAGGCTAGCGGCTGAAGCTAATTCTAATTAGCGTGTCAGTTTTATCGCTGGTGATTGGTGATTTTACTAAATACTGAGGTCATGAATCCTGCGCTGCAACCCTGTCACTCTTATTACATTATCAACAAGTCCTCCAAATTAAAATATTTCAATATCCAGAATGACACATAACTGTTTTCTAACTGTGAACTTTGTGACTCTACAATAACATCACCTTACTTTGTCTCTTGCTCCCGACAGAGAAGATGAAGTATGTGAAGTGTGTAGTCTAATCACTACGACCACTACAGAGCTTTGCCTCTCGAAGTTAAACAAAATGTAATTTTGGGGGATTTGCTGAAATGACGCTGTTATTTTTCTTGGGAGGATTGTGACAAGGCAAGTATGTACAATATTGTTTTATTCTCCTCTGAACATGTTTAAATCCATGTTAAAAGCCTTCACCACACGGTCACGATTGTCTTTCTAGAAGAGAAACAATAAATCCATTTATGTAGTTGTAATTTGATTTATTAATTTTTATGCCAAAAAATTCTCAAATTCTATCAAGTGATTAAATCTCCCAGATTCCTAGAAACAACAGAGAGGACATCAGCAAGGACACACTATCTGTGGAAACACAAAGAGGGAATTTTGTACTAAAATGAATGTGACACACTTGATTTGTCTTATTCTGCCTAAACTTCACACCGGGCTTCCACTAAACGTTACCATATTTTCTTGCACGGGACAGTGACTGGAGTAAGTCTCCCACTTTGTCACAGCAGATGACAAATCAAAGTCACACCGCCGCTACAATACAAACATCAACACTCGAACACATAGTTCAAGAGGATATTAATGTAACTACATCTGGAGCCCATGCATCTACCAGCTAAGTTAACTGAAACGTCCCGTAAACACAAGTAATCAATTAATGTTGTGTGTAGCACATAAGAGCAATGAAATATGCAAGTAACATGAAAAAGGAAAACTCCATAAACAGATCTAGAACCTTTACTTAACACAAATTATAAACGACTAAAAACAACACACAGGGAATGACTTATACACTGAGTATGATCTAAATGAGGAGGAGGAACGATTACAGCGACCATTAAGTCACAATGTAAGAATGTGAGTAATGTATTAATACAGACAGGGAAAGAAATCCTAATGTATTATGAAATATGACACAAACATTTCATTTACTCCTATATGTGTTTCAGTTTTGGCTTTAAGTATTTGTTACTATTCATGGACATAAAGTAAACTGAACTGAACTCACGACAGAGAGAGAGAGAATAAGAGAGTGACAGAGAGATGGAGGGAGGGAGGAGGGAGGGATGATGGGTTCTTTAGTGGCTGTGTGATCTCGGCCACCAGTTCCACAGCTGGTGCACCAGCAGGCAGCCCAGCCTGGCCATATGCTGCCTAGGCTGCTCCCATTGCTCCCATTATCCTCGGTGCCGCAGCCCCACCCCACCCCCTCTACCCCCCGACCCCAAACCACCACCACGACTATCCTGTCTTACCCCCACGACCACCACCACCACTTTCAGCCCACACTGCAATGGCTGTGGTACAAAAACATGTATACTCTAAAGTGTATATTCACCTTCTTCAGGCTTGTATTACAGATAAACGTCTAATAATTTTTTAATTTGATTTTAGACTCTGGTGGTTTTGTAGAATCACCAGGTGAAGTCATACTGTCCTCACCAGACATACTGACGAGCCGCTGACAGATAACGTCGTCCTGCTAATAGAGATGTCTGGTCAGAAAACCCTCATGAGGGTCGTTTTTGGAGGAAATCATGAACAACATTTTAGTTTGGAGGACGTGTTAGTTTGCTTTCTGGGAGGTTCACTCAATGCTATTTTACAGTATTCTATTGCTTTTACTGCTATATTCTTGAGAGTGATAGGATTCCTACACATCATTTATGCAAGCATGAGTAGGACTGCTACTTACTGTTATTTAACAATGTATTGTATTGTATCTATTAATCTGTTTTTTTCTTGTTGTTAATCAATTATTAATTGGCCATTTAGCATTCAAAAATAATGACATGTTATCACAGTGGGATATTTCTCGTTTGGTGTCATCAACATAGAAAAAAGTTAAGTGCTCATTTTAAAATGAAAGTCTTTACTTAGCATGAGAGGTATTTTTGAACATTTTGAACGTTGTGTCCGTGGGTGTGTAATGGAGACAGTGCAGAACAATGACAGGACTGTTTGTTCAAAACAGCATCATTTGTTCATTGCCAAAACAGGAAGTAGAATATTTTTCAGAGTGACAGTATGGGTTGAAGACTTTGAGTGTGAAACCTGGTGCGCGTCCTGTCTTGCACTACTGTATTTAAGTTCCAGTGTTTGTTACCACAGATTTATATTCTGTTACTTTGTGTGTGCAAATTAGCAGCTTATTACGACCCATAGTTTTATGATTAAGCGATATCAATCATTTGAGATAGCGTTTTCAGCAAATGTCCCAAAACAACGTGTTTATGCTCAAGTGACAAAGTCCTCTAGTGGCCGTAGTAAATATGACGGGCACAAAGGAGGAAGTCAGGGGACAGTGTTCTGGATTGACAAAGATTAACAATAGCTGTGTCCCAATTCAGGGGCGGCATCATTCGAAAGCGGCATGCATCCTACTTTTCCTGGGCAACGAAGGATCCAATGGGTGGATCCCTCATGGCTCAGTCTAAGATTCATTGCACGGCAGTAGTGAAAGCAAACCACGCCAACAGAGAGCCCGAGGATTAAACTCGATCGTAACAACAGCTAATGGTACAACTGTTAAAACCAAAGGCCTCAAAACCTCAAGTTTTTGTGAAAAAGAAGTTGTGTGTTGTCAAGGTTGCTAGGAGACAGGAACCCTAATGACCAACATTTTTATTATTATAGCCATGACAACGACTGCCTCTAACCTACTTAATTTAACCACAATTTTTCCCTAAACCTAATCTATCCTTTACCATATCCATAACAACATAAAAGGGTTATTTATTTTTCAATAGTGATTTTTAACACGTTATCTGTGGCATATCTCCTGCTGCCATAGTGGTGGTAATTGAGGAAACACTTTGTAACAGACAGTAGGGATACGTCACCTATATAATCGTTAAGTTTAGAGGACTTGTTACCTTTAACCATGAGGATGATCTTTCTGAAAATGTGACCATGATCATCAGGAGAAAATGGGAGAACTGAGAGAATCTTCAATCAGGACACATGTTTTCAGTCAGTCTTTTTTAAGCCACCCTGCAGTTTCCCTTCACCCTCCCTCTCAGCATTTACCCCCAGGCTTTTCTCAAGCCCTCTTCAACCTCAAACTCCCCCCACCCCCAGGTCTCCACCCTAAACTTCACCCTCCTTCCCTCTCTCTCTCTCTCTCTCTCTCTCTCTCTCTCTCTCATCCTGTGTGGGCCCCTGTCAGCAGCTCATGGTCGGCTACAGTTTCACAATTCCTGCTCTCACTGCTGTCACCTATCTACTTAGCTGACCCCCTACACACACACACACACAGAGACACACACAGACACACACACCAAGCCACATAACCATACCGCTGATGCTGCTTTTTCATCCTCTCCCGTCTCTGTTTGTGTATTTGGTTGTGTTTTATGCATTTGCAGCACATGTGTTGTCAAATTGATGAAGATGTTTTCTGAATTTGTTTGTGTTTTATTTGCATGTTTTGTTTTGTTTTGTTTTTTTTCAAGATGCAGTGTGTTGAGCTTTCAGGGCCACCATACATATAAGCATTTAGCAAATAAGTTAGCATTTTTGTTATACTATTGTTATATCTTGCCTTAAATCTGTAAATTAAACAGGCATCCCCTCTTTTTTTTTTATTTTTTTTTTTTAAATTGATCTCATTTAAATATTTTCTGTTGTTTTTTTTAAAAAAATTAAAAGTGAATAGAAGTTTGTTTTTCATTTTCATTGAAAATAAACTCAATCAAACTGATAAACAAGAAGTTGTATGTCAAACCCTGGTCGTCATTAATTTCTTTATGTACTTATTCGGAATTTCTTACATTTTTGTAAGTTTGTTCTCAGTTTGTTTTCCCTCCTCCCTCCTTAAAAAGGGCAACAAAATTAGCATTTTTTTTTTGTTTTTCACCTTGTCAATAATTTATACTTTTGAACAATACATGATTATGTGCCCCTTACTAAAAACAGAAGACTTTAAAAACAGCAGCTTTGCTCTGTTTTTGGTTGGATTTCTAGTTTAATTGTATTGGATTGAATTGAAATGAGACCCTGTGTTTGCCAAGCTGTATTTTGCTTGATGACTGGTTTGAAAATGTGTGAAAAAATAAAATGATTAGGACAATAAGTTGTCAAGCTTCATAACTTCACTATAGAGGAGTGAGATTGGATTAGCGGACTGGCAGTTAGTCCTCATTACATATTGATACGGCAGAACATACTGTAAAGTGTGTATTAAGTATTAAGCACTTTAAATTTTTCCCACTCTCCAAATTTGTGAGCCAAATTTGTGAGTCTTTAATGTTTTATTTACTTGGAGCTGGTGAGCTGCGGTATGATAATTTCTGCCTCTGCTGTGGGGAGTTGGGGTTTCTTGTGTCACACACTTATGTGTGACAGTGTAGTGTTGCAACATACACACACACACACACACACACATACACACACAGAGGAACATATCGGCTGATATGCACAAACACAAAAAAGGAAATACATAAATATGCATTCAGACAAACATAAAATCAATATGCATATATATTGCTGTTGCTTGTAAGTTTTTGTTTTGCCTATGAGCAATGGTATGAAGTTGTAGTATCTCCTAATAAGGCATCCTTTACAAGTGGTAACTTGTAATAAATCATTTACAAATCTTTTATAAATAAAAAGGTTATGTTACCCTGTGAGTGAGAGAGCAGCGTGCGTGTCCAGTTTTGCTCGCCTCTTTCTCGTGCTCTTGGACGGATAAACCTGAGTGATGACAGTAAGATGATAAATACTTTTTATAGAGATGTTAAAGCAAAATTGCCATTAGAAATAATGTGTTAATTATTTAGGTTTTATAATCAGAGCATTTACAATATTCAATCAAAATTAGCAGGGGGAGGGACATAGAAAAAGCTGTGCATGACATTCATCTCTCTCATGGTTATGTACTTGAATACGTGAAACTGTGGCAGGGCAGATTAAATGTGATATTAATTTAATATTACAAATATTAATATTAATGATAATACATTACTACATTAATGGCAAAACAAGCCAAATACTGTGTATTTCCAAAAGCATGAACTATCAATGATTTTGTCAGTCGGTACAACCCAATAGCCAGGGTGTAAAAAATGCCCTATTTCTGGCATTCATCCTCTTTTTGGTTATGATGGATGCAGTGTGAATGAGTTTTTATTACATGTATTTCTGCTGAATGGGGATTTTCACAAACAGGTCAAAAGTTGTTGTTACTAACAGTTTATGACTGAAGCTTCTACATGAGTCTAGAATAGGAACCAGTGTCCCAGCAGCAGGTGTACTGGACCTGCGTCGTCATAGTTTCAATAATAAACATTTGGTTAAGGTTGTGGAACGGTCATGGATAAAGAAACAATGCTAACTAACACAACATTTCATTTTACAGGAATAATCCTAAATTTGACCAGATAAAGAATCTCCGACCAGAATCAAAACAAAACTGCATTAAACCCAAGTGGCTCATTTAGATTAATTTGAACTTCCCAAAATGAAAATGCAGAGCACATACTTACTTACACACACACACTGTAATACATTCACAGAGAAACACACAAACACTAATAATGTGTCTGTGTGTTCCTGATGATACGGGCTGTGGTTTGTGGGTCAGGCCTCCCTCCTCCTCCTCTTCCTCTTCTTCCTCACCCGACACAGGACGCAGCAATGGTCAGTGTTTGTTTGGTTAAAACAGCACAACAACAAGGTCGAATTTCACAGCGAGGAAGAGAAGAGAGAAGGGGAGAAGGCAAAGATGACACCTCCTCTCAGCATCCCTCAGAAACTCCAATACAACACATACACACACACATACACACAAACACACACACACACACACACACACACACCTTTGTTTACTAAACTTTCCGCCTTTGAAATATTTATTAGATTTGGGAGGCTCTGTGTGTGTGTGTGTGTGTGTGTGTGTGTGTGTGTGTGTGTGTGTGTGTGTGTGTGTGTGTGTGTGTGTGTGTGTGTGTGTGTGTGTGTGTGTGTGTGTGTGTGTGTGTGTGTGTGTGTGTGTGTGTGTGTGTGTGTGTGTGTGTGTGTGTGTGTGTGTGTGTGTGTGTGTGTGTGTGTGTACAGAGGTGGGAGGTTTCCCAAGAGACAGCCAACTATCAGAGGAACAGGTGATAAGTGTGGGAGAGACAGAGAGAGAGAGACTTATGTGAGCAGGTCTGTAAATGAGCATCAGTTCACAAGTAGCCATAAGTGTGTGTGTGTGTGTGCCTGAGTGGAGTCTGTGTTTGGGAGAATTTACACTTGATGCTGTTTATCTTTTCTATTTGTTTTATTGATTATCAGTGCATATTATATTTATCTTCTTCTAGTCTCGCACCTACTTGCTGTCGTTCCTCAACAGTGCCTTTGTCGATGAAATTGTAGATTTGTCGTATTTCAGCATTTACAGACTTCACAAAAGCATGGAAACTACAATTACTTAGAACAAAAAGTGTCGACAACACCAAGAGCCTCTGGTGTTTTCAGTTTGCTCTCGGTGAGATAAATTGTGATGTGTAATGTTTATATTTAAAGTTAAAGACATCATTTGGTTTTAAGGTTCCTTTTCTTAAATTTTCAAAACTAAAAATATTAGCAGCTTCGTACAGGACCTTTGTCGTCATGGTAATATAATAAATACGCAGTTGAGGTTGTGGAGCAGTCAAGGTTCAAAGCACAAAAAAAACTTTAGGTTTAGGGAAAAAAATCATGGATTGGAATAAAATATGTACTTTGTTAAGGTTAGAGGACCTTCATCGTCATGGTTACAATAATGAACACATGGTTAATTGTGAAGTTGTCGTGGATGAAAGAAAATTCAGCCAGTTTCATCCATCCTCCTCGTTCTAACATGGACTTTTTTGCTCTTTATACAACAACACAACTTCCTCCTTTGCTTCTGTCATAATTACCCCGGCAACAAGAGGTCACCTAACAATAAAACGTAGTATAGGGGTTGTAATAAGCTGCTGCACAGGCAACCTATAGGCTCATTTTTTACAGGACGGTCTCCTAAATAGTCCTGAACACACTAGTATATAATGTGTATTCATTTATTTTTATGATACGGATTTCAATAAATTAGCCAACCATTTAACTTGGAGAGCCCACGGTCATGGTAAAGTCACGTCTTAGGGTTTCACATGTAAATGAAGACGATGGGGCAGGCAGGTCAAAGGTCAAACATGATGAGAAGGTCATCATCTTTCTTTTTTGTCACTCATTCTCTCTTTCATCTCCTGCACACTGAAGAATTTCCTCCTTTTTAAAATGCCTTTCTCGATTTAGAGGAAGCTTTCCTGTGGCCTGAAAGCAGTTATCACACACTCTTAGCATGAACACACACACACACACACACACACACAGTCACAATTTCTCACTCCCTCTCTAATCACATTTTGTTTCATTGTTTTAATTTGCCAGCCCTTCCATTTCCCTCCTCTCTCCTGATTCTCATTGGACAATGAAATCGGGAGTAAAGTGGGACTGATCCTCATAAATCATTAAGCAAGGTTTGTTTTGCCTTGCGAATGTAATTAATACATAATTAATATTTAAAGATCGACTCATTTATCAAATTTAATTTCTCCACCACAACAGATACAGTGGAACGAGGAAAACAAACAAACGGAGGAGGTGGGTTTTTTTTGGAGGGGAGGGGTGGGGGGTTCACTGAGATGGAGGAAGACGAGAGAATGAGAAATAAACAAAGGAGGGAGGGGAAGAGAAATTACCACTAATGAGGCAGAAATGAGGCAGCGTCTTAATTAGCCGACAGGTAGCAGCTTAGTCCCAAAGGCAGATGAAGTTAACTCAGCATCTTTTCCGACTTCATGAGTCACATGTGGATCTTCCTCATTTCTTTTATTTCTGATTTAAAGTAATACATTTTTACTTATGTATGAAATGTGCTCCAGTACATAAACATAGTTCCTCTTTTCTTACATTCTCACTTTGTGCTGAACTGATTCTATTAGACCTGCTCAACCATTTATCTTCATATTTTCCAGACAGATGTATAATTCCATTTTAACCATTTTTATCCAGAAAATCAGGTTAAAATCGCAATTAAACAAAACCAATAATGGTACTATTTAAGAACTCAATGTAATTTAGATTTACTTTTTTTTAAATTGTGCACAGTATCTTACAGGCAAACTCAATCCCTGCTGACACTTTGAAACAGTTGTCTGTTTTGTCATTGTATCACACCACTTTTAATTTAGCCTGTATGAAATTAATATCAAATTAATGTCAGCCCTCCAGAATCTGCCCCATCTGCTTTGATTTTTGTTTTCCTTCCCTCCCTCTCCCACTCACCCTCCCTCCTTGTCCTCGCTCGTCCTTTGCCTCTGGAGACTGTCATGAGAGCAAGACGCTTTGCGCTGTTAAGTAGGACCACTTTACCCTGTCAATACATTCAATAGATCACTATTGACCTGAGCTGTGAGGGGGGCTCCTGGTGACCGAGATACAAGGAGGATGGAAAGAAAGAAAGAAAAGGAGGAGAAGTGAGAATCACAAAGGAGGGGGAATGAGGAAAAGAAAGAAAGGAACAGGGAAATGAGAAACTACAACAATGACCCACTGAAAATACATTATAAAAAATATTAATCCAGCTCAGAACTTTTCCTTCATTTTCTTTTGTAGGGTATTATAGGCACAACTGACAACATCTGGAGAACCTAACACATCTGGACAAACAGGGGAGCTGCAGTGCGTTCACTGCATCATTACAACCAGGATAGTGTGTGAAACTTGATATTGTAGCTGATTTGTGAAAAATATATTTTTTAAATAATTAGATTTCTTCATTAAATTAGTTAAAATGGAATTGTTAAGTTGAGCTACATTTTACAAGAGAACACAGTGTTTGACATCACGTTTCCTGTGCAAAACAATTATAGGTTGTAGGATATATTCTAGGTTGTGCATGAGTAAAGGCACATTAGTTTATTTATTTATTTTGTTCTCAACAGATGTTCTCTGAATCGCTTTACCAAAGAAAAATAACAGGCAAAATTACACTAAACAAGTAAATGTGCAAAAAGTCTTGCCTGAAGTCATGTCTCCACGTCCCTGAATGATGACGGCTGCATGCAATGCATTTGTTTCACATGCTTTACGTGGGTGCACGTCTGCATAAGTGAATATCAGAACAGAAAGTGTCTCACTCACACACACATAGCCTCACTAAACACACACACACACACACACACACACACACTTCCTGGGCCTGATGCTTTGATGAAAGCAGTTCCCGGCTAATGGGTTAATTTCATTCCACTGCTCTCTGCTATGTTGAGGACAATTAGCCCAGAATGGAGCTGTGAATATTTAATGACATCCACTGCAAGGTAAAGAGAGAGAGAGAAATAGAGAGAGAGAGATGGAGGAAAAAACAAGGAATTAGAGATGGAAACCTGGGGTGGAGGAGTGAAGAATCTAAAATGGAGAAAAGAGAGGAGGGAGAGTAGAAGGATATATTAAACAAAATATTATGGTTAGGGAGAGATTGTGATTATGGGCCTGATCTTACACCCGACACAAAGCACAGCACAAGTGTCTTTGCTGGTTTCGAATCATCGCAGTTGTCATTTCCCGCCAGCGCCCACGTTTTTTTACAATAGCAAATACACCTGCACTTATCTGTGCACTCATGGGAGTGTTGGTCTTAAAATGAGGTGTGTGTGTGTCAGGCACATTGTTAGTATTCACAGTATTTTGTTGCCTTCTGTATGAATGATATCCAACATGGGTGACTCATTGGTGGAGTATGCAAAAACGTTTTTCTTACTCAAGTGACTGACCCACTCCATCTTTCCAAATCCATATAATTGTTCTATCACTCTGTCACTCCAACACTCAATTAATTAATCGCTCGTTTAGTCATTTATTTACTCATTCACTCACACTTCCCTCTAACTCTCACATTCTCAATCAATACACTTTTCTTCTCCATAACCTTTCAGTTTCTGTCACTCTCTCACTTAACACAGCTACACCTACACCCAATACTTCCTGCCATGAATAAACTGAAGCGTCAGCAGTAACCACATTTCATACTATTGCCAGGTTCCTTCTTGTTGTGTTTAATTAGAGCACATTAACCAATATCATGTTGTTGCCCTTTTAAATTTAAATCACATCTCGTCCTTCGACTCTTCGTATAATGGCAAACTTTACAAGACTTTGACACTGAAGTAGAAGTTTGGGCAGAAGAGCCAGTGCACTGCTCCACCTGGGTATTTGTACTTCTGCTTTGAAGTATTTGTTGACTTCTACCACCAGAGTTGACACAGGCTGAAGAAACGCAATCAAGTTATACAACTTTTCAACACTTGGGATGGAGCTCAAGTTCGAACTGGAAAGAAAGAAGAGAATGAAGAAATTGAGAGTTGTTTAACTTTTACTCCGCGGGGGCATCATTGCTGTTATTTACGAATGTACCTTCTGTCACCTGTTGACTCAACCGAATCCAATGTACAATTACAGTGAATGTGAAATGGCCGACTGGCAGATAGTTTTCTGATCCGCTGGAACATTCGGTTTGTGCCCTGAGGTGACAAGTGTGATGGCTACACTGTGGCATGTCCGTCAAGCTCAGCCTCAGTATCTATGGTTTCCACAGAGAAAGACAGAAAACAGAACAAAACCCCAAACACCATGCAAGACCCTTAATTGGTTAATTGATCCTCATCTGCCAATCAACTGTCTGAATTATTAATTGAAAAGATGACAGTGTTCAGGGGAAGATCCGTGGAACGAGTCAGATTGATTGCAGGAGGGGGAGGAGGTCGGATGCTGATGGGTTGTTATGGTGATGATGGTTGTTATGGCGATAATGGAAGGCTCATCATTGAACAGAGGAGAGTATTGATTGTTTGTTTGACAGCTTTACTGCCTCTCAGTGTCTGGTTGTAAAGAACTATATTACATCTAATGTTCCAAAGATGTGTTTGTACAGACAGCTTTGATAAATGTATTTTTAATTCTATCCCTATAATTATTGACTGACTTTTTTGTTGTTGTTGTTTGTAATTATGTGATTCATCAAATTGGTCAAGTTAATTATCTGATCTTTGTCAGCTATGGTTTATTGTTGATTACAACACACACCGTACCCGTCTTGAAAAGTAGAGTATAAAATTCATTACGATAAAGATACAGTAGACAAGATCTAGTTTAAGTGAAAATTAATCATATCACAATCATATTAATAACAATAATAATTTATTTATGTAAATCACAAATTTGACTCAAAGGGTTTTACAGTCTGTTCAGCATACTACCCCCTCGATCCGTAGACCCTTGGTTCAGATTCAGTTGAGGAAAGCAGAGATTTAACCTTTTGACAGTTAAAAAGATACTTTTGGTTTCAGTCCGTTTATGCTTGAAATTGAAGGAAAAAATAAGTTTGACGTGGTCTTAAAATCATTAAAAACATTATATGCAAGTAGGTAGAACGTCACCCTTTTCTTATAGTAGAAAAGCAGGCAGTGATGGTATGGGCCATTCAGACACAGTTGTCATTTTTATTGGCCTTAGCTCAGTTTCAGAAGCTTTACCACACTAGGAAACAGTTAGTTTGAAATAAAAACCTGTACCACATACAGCAGCCTTTCTGTTTAAGCTTTACCTGGAGCCATGGGAGAACATATGGCACATGGACCAAAGGATCAGCTATGCAAAGCGTTGAATACTATCTTGTTACTCTGTGGTGACATACAACTAGTTGTTGTCACTGACAGCTGCTGCGCATGAATGGCACACTTGTGCCAGACTTGATTCTGAAGCCAGAACAACATGTACGTCTTGAATTAAAGATCGTAGGATGTGGCTAACATGACAGAGCAAGTACAAATTAATCGACAAGCAACTTCAAGGAAGTACCTGAAAAACCACTGCAATGAGCTCCTTACAGCAACATATACACAGGAGGGACAAGGAGAAAACAGCCAAAACAGGCAAATTACTTAAACATATTCTGTGCCAGAAAAGCAGTACACAAGTGGTGTAGATTCAGTAATTGGTTTTCAAACAATTCACCAATCAGCCCTATTATCTAATATACCAAGGGTCAATAAACTAAGCAAATCTTTGTTTTTAAGTTGTTTTGAGATGTAAACAAATATGATGTAGATGATGCAGTTTGAGTAAAAACTTTTTTCTTTCCTGCTCAAAGCCAGTTTTTCAAACCTTCAGTTTCCTATCACACACTCTAAGCAGTTTTCTACTCCTATTCCCACATGTACCTGGATAAAATTAAGTGCAAGAGCATAATGCACCATATCGATATCTGACATGTCAAAACACAGCAAATTACCATCCCATCTTAGAGGCTTGCTAAGCTTCTGACTTGACCTCAAGTACATAACATCCGCACTTGGTGCTCATCAGGTCCTGTCATTCACCGGCCAGCAAATGTGTTCAGTTGCCTGCTTCTCTAAGCTTTAAGCTATGACCATCCTTTATCATAACCGGCACTGTTACCAAGTTCTTTTCCAGTGGAAATCTCCAATAACTGACTGGTAAAGTACTGATATCACTGACGTTACAGGGCTATTTTATTTCTTCATATTCTGACCTTTTAAGATGCTTTTTTATCTAGAGTGAAAATATGGATATTGTCTAAAGAGACTGTCAAAAAATCAACTGCATTGTCTGTAGATGGATTAGATGGTATATATTAGATAATACATGGATTTTGTTACCTTCAGTCAAAGCCAGGACAGCTGATTCCCACTGTTTGCAGTCTTTAAGCTAAGCTAAGGTAAGCTAGCTGGCTGTAGTGTCGTATTAAGTGGACAGATATGACAGCAATATCAGTCTTCTCATCCAACTCTCTAAGAAAGTAAAGAAGCATTTTCCCAACATGTCAATATATTGCTTTCATGTTATGCTCTGGCAGATCAGAAAAACATTCATAAGTCGTTTTTTATAACAGTCATTTGTTACAGCTTTGAAAATCACAGACGAACGCTGTCGTTCCTACTGATCAGGGCATCAATATAAATGTTGACATGGGTCATTTTGGATGGTATTGACATGCTACATATTTTGTTGCTTAGTTTGAAAGACTTGGATAAAATAAATTGCACGGAACCTCATGTTTGTTGATATCTGACTGCTTGTATGGTTCTGCCCCCAGGTACATGTGGACGACAAGGACGACCTGCAGCTGAAAGGGACAAACCTGCACCTCAGTGGTCACAGGCTCAGGACTCTGCAGCTTTCAGAACGTCCACGCCACGTCCCTTTACTGGAAGTTACTGTAAATCAATGTCATCAACACTTGCTGCAAAATAACTACTTTTTCTTGTTCTTCAACTTCATATTTTAGTACTTTGTTGTTGTTTTTAGCCATGTTTCATGGATGACATGCTTGTCTGTCTGCCAGTTGGTCAACTGTTTTGGTCCAGACTGAAATATCTCGACAACTGTTGGGCCAAACTGCCATCAAATCTTGCAGAGAGATTAATGGTCGCCCCCTTCTGATTTCGGTAATCGTCTGACTTTTATTTTAGCGCCACCATCAGGTCAAAATTTTCATAAATACTTTTTGGTTTATGACTAAATACTTTGTGTAGTAATTAGCAAATGTCAGCATGCTAACAGGCTAAAATAAGATGGTGAACATGATAAACATGCCTAAGTACACCCTCACAGTCTAACAGCACCTCAGAGTCCTTATTCTCAGATCTGTTCTCTTTCCAAATAATGTTTTTTTTTTTTTTTTTTTAGTCATATTCCCTTGTGTGTTCGGCTGAAATGAAGTGCACGGGCATAATGCACCATATTGATATCTGGACATGTCAAAACACAACAAATTACCATCCTGCCGTCTTGGTGAGAGACTCCCTAAGATTTGATCCATAGATCATCTGCACTCGGCACTCATCAAGCTGTCTCACTCGCAGGAGCATTAATGCGTTTTGTTGATATCAGCGTTTTAGAGGCCATTAAGACGGGCAGAGAGCACTGAGAGAACAACTGTATGACAAGAGAGCACAGAAAGTTACAGACCGACCTGATGGTGAGTCATTCATGTTTTGATGGACAGTGGTTTGCATTAGGGGTTGGAGTCGGTTCATAATGACACACACAAGTTTATTGGGATACAACAGCTGTATGGGATACTGCTACTAAAACCGCATCCTGAAAACACTAAACACCAAAATCCTGCATGTGTGCAGCAGATTACTTGCTCTTGTGCAACACGTTTACGCTTATTATAAACTAGGCTACATGTTAGCTTATTCGAGAACTAGTTTCCCTTGGTAAAGTCTCAGAAACTGTACATGAAGGTTCATTTCAAGATTAAATCTAATACAGAAAGTAAATGTAAAGGTCCCATAGTTTACTCTTTTCCAGTGTTTTATTTGAAGGGTTGATTTATAAGAAGACATAGTAGTGGTTTTAAGTACCAAATTCATCTCAATGTAGTTTGACCTCTGATTGGCTCACTGTTTTCTGAGTGATCGAATAAAGATATTTGAGATTTCAGGTAAACACTCAGAGAAACCAAATCCTGCAAGGTTGGATGGTGGGTCCAGCGGTAACCGCCTTATTGTGACATCACAAAATTACAGAAGTCCTGACGGCTCATTTTAAGGCTCAGTTTCTGAATACAGCCTGTGTGCATTTCTCTGTGGACTGAGCGCTTTGATACTTTCAAAGTATTAATATAGAACCTAAACCTGCTTTATAATAATAATAAAAAACAGACATGGAAATCTCACTTTGTACAATATGGGACCTTTAAATGTTTAAATTGATGATTTACAAGCTGCAGTAGCTTCAGTAGACAAAATTACTTTTTACACACACACATATAGGTGACCCTCCAATGATGCAACATATACACTTTTACAGACATGAAAGAACATGTGTAAATACATACACACACACAGAAGAACATAAACTACAAAAGCAACCACACAGTTACATAGCTACACACACACCATGGATCACAGGCATGTTTACAGACAGACAGACAGAGCAGACGGATGAATAAATGATGTGTGTGATCTATAATGAATGCCTCTCGTTCATTACACATTCTCACATTCAACAGGCCATTCCACAGGCCACAGCACTGTCCTCACTGTCTGGGTCTTTATGTGGCAGATCTGAGTGTTACTTAAACACGTGTGTATGCTCGGCAGAAATAATCTGATTGGTCAACTTAAAGGGAAGTGGGTGGAGCCACAGGACCACAGATATGCTTTTGCTAGAGGAATGTGACACATTGATTTCACCCAGTAATCTTCTCTAGCAATTTAACTTGTGTAACTCAGTTATAGTGTCAAATTTCTGGGCAACTAATCAAAAACTTTTTTACTTTTACTTTTTTTTAGTATGAAAAAGAAATTCTGGATGTGCCATGCCAGCAGGCACCAGACTCAGTGTAACATCAGACAGATGTTGGACTCTAATGAAAAAGACTCTAACGTTGGACAGACGTTAAATTTTGGTTGGAAATTAAATTGAGGTTGATGTCAAAACCCTGATCGGCCAATTGTTTAGCAGACGTTGGGTTTTGCTCATGACTATAACGTCAAATTAACGTTGGCATTAGACGTTGTCTTGACATTGAAGTTTGGTCACCTGACGCCAAAACCTTCATTCAGCCAAATATCAACATCTAGCAACGCAGGTGGCCAGATGTTCGCCTGGTGGGATGTATGTCTTGAAGGTAACGGCAAACTGTGAAGCTTCTCTATTTAAAGAAATGTGTGGTCTGGAAAAGTCATAATATAAAGTACAACACAGGGTGGTAAACCAAAGAAAATAGCAAAAACTCCCAGTGGCAAAAATAACAAAAATAAAAAAAACAAACCAATTTGCAATGTTTTGTTTGGCCTTTCAGTTTCATGGGGACATTTCACTGGTGTGAGACCACATGATTGACAAATGATTTATTCTTAAAATACACCTTCCTTTTTGAAGACAAGCTAGCTGCAGCCGTGCACAGTGAACCTGAGGTTATGGCAGCAGCTAAAACGCGCACGTTGACAGGAGTTGGAAAATTCAGGTTTGTTCACATGATGAAAACATTACGGAAGTGAAAAGCGTTAGCCACAAATTCAAGCAAGACATATCAGTGTTGTTACTAGTCAGTCAACTAGCAGACTCAGCTTCCAACATAAAGAGGTCTATGATCATGATTTTGAAAAACAACCCAATTTGTCAGTCAGGTAACTCTAAACTCTCTAAACTCTCTAAATGGATCCAGAGACAAATTCCAGCGCAGTCACTGGCTGACTGTCATCACGACTCACAGAGGACATGCAGCCCGAGAGAGCAGCAGACGGAGGATTAAACAGCAGAAAGATGAAGCTCAAAGATCAGAGTGGGGATTAAGAGAAAGAAAGAGGACATAGGAGGGGGAGTTACGGAGGCCCCCCGAGGGGTGGGAGAGGAGGGAGAGAGGAGGGGGGTGATGATGACTTTGTGTTGTTTTATAGATGCTGTCATATAACTCCTCTCTCTTCCTCTGTTCCACCTCAGGCCCCCTCAGTTCTTCCTCCAGGCACAACATATGATGCGCGACATGGAAGGACACGGTGTGTGTGTGTGTGTGTGTGTGTGTGTGTGTGTGTGTGTGTGTGAGAGAGAGAGAGAGAGAGAGAGAGTGAGAGACTGTTGTTAATTGCGTATGGGGATTTTGTCTCACAGTTAGGAATTTATGAATGTTTTCTCCACATGTTTTCTCTTCACTTAACCTGTCTTTGTGTTTCATATGTAGAAAAACATTCTCAGCTCTAAAATACTTTGCTTCCCCCCCCGGTACGAAACTGTCCTAAATAACATCTAACATTTTATAGAAAAAACATATCAGAGAGTGAAACCAGGTTAAACTTTAACAAGGACTAAAATGTCACAACCTGATGTTAATGAGCTATTAAGATTTTTGAATTACAAATACAAATTTTGTTAATATTTTTCTAATTTTGTCCACTCTAATTACAGAAGTTTTTGATCAACGCAGAGAAATCGATCAAATTATCAGTAAAGTAATTAAAACATCATTTGAAACGTGCCATCTGCTTATAAATCCACCAATAACACATATATTTTTTCTTCCTATCAAATAAACTCAGTATTTTGTTTTAAAAAAAATTAGAAAAATAAGAATAAAAAGAACAAGAAAACATAGCTTGTTATTATTACTCACTGTATTCATATTCATACCCCCACATTTGTGACGGCAAGAACTTGTCAGGGCAACCTGGGGAGGAAATAAGAAGGAGGGGGGCATTTAATTGGGGGTCATCTGGAAAACAAGGTCTTCTTTTTTAAAAGACCATATCACCCTCTGACCCTTGCAGCCGGGGCTGATTTGAGCAGAACAATAGGACCTGCAGGACAGCGCGCTGCTCTACAAGTGTTACAGCACCAGGGGTCAGCCGTGTTACCATACGCTCATGTCTGGACCTCTTAGAGCTGGGTTCACTGCACACACACACACACACACACATTCCTACCTTACCAACAGTGGACTGTCAGACTATTTCTTTCCTCATAATTTAACTGCAAAACTGCTTCTGTAATGTTTGTTTTAAGACTGGGATATGCATTTGTCTCTTTCCTTCGGACACTGGATTTCATAATTTAGTGAGCATCACAGTGATGGAACAATGATGTTCATACTGAACATGTCTGCAAAACATTCACTGACTTCTTTTTTTCTGACAATATACAGTTAAGGTTAAGAACATGGTGTTGGTTAATTATTGAAACCACAATGTTTCACACACTTTAAACTGAGAGCTTTTGTCGTCTAAACTTTACCACATATGAGGACGCAGGGTATGAACCCTGATCGAGGAAATCCTGCTAACTGTATGTTCTGTATCCACCAGGTCGTCTTCCTACGACGTCTGCGTCGTATAAGAACTGAATCTAATTCAGGCAGATATTACATTTCCCTTGAAGTGTATTTGGCAAAACAAACAAGAATGAGTTCAAGCTTAAGATGATATTTATTAAAGGAAATTTAACGCTATTAAGTTTATAATTCTGTAAATAAATAATGAACACATCAATCTGTACTTTTGTGATTAATCCCTACACTGTAAAGTAATATCTATCAGTTATCAATGCACCATCTCCCAAGACAAATAGCGGTAAAAATCCTCCACAGTTTCACGGTAACTCTAATCCAACACTTTTTCCGTTAACCCCTCATCCTCCATCTGTAACTTTCAGTCAAATCACTTCTTCTCTTTGAATCTAAACAAAAGATTTTTCTTCCAGGCTTGGGCGGACTGTTAAAAAAAAAACAAAAAAATCCTTTCTTCTTCTTGTCTGTCATTGTTTCCAAAACAACAGAGATCAGGTCGGCTCAAACCGACACACACACTCCTCTGCCACCTCCTCGGTTTTGTTTTGTTTTGTGCGGCGTGTGGCGCTGCGCATAGTGTGTCACCTCAGGTGTGTGTATCAGATAACCTGGCTGAGTGGAGGTGGCGGGAGATTCAAAAAAGGTGAAAGCTTATATAGTGTTTCTGTGTGAGAGTGTGTGTGTGTGTGTGTGTGTGTGAAGACAGACATGGTGCAGGTTACAGCATTAATATTATTACAGCATTAATATGTCTAGGCTGATTTGTACTTCACAATAAAAGCATCCTGACTGTTCACCAGTGTATTAGCAGCAGATGTACCCGATCTTCATTGTCATAGCAACAATAATATGACCAGTAAAGCATACCATTGGCAGATGCACAGGACGTTTGTCATCATAGTAACAATAATAAAATGCGGTTAACGTTGTAGAGCGGTGACAGTTTGGTTAGGTTTAGATACAAAGACTAGCTGGTTAGGTTTAGTAAAAGGTTTGGGTTAAACTCAGAACTTTACTAAGGTTAGAGGACGTCCATCGCCATGGTTTCAAGAATAAACACACGGTTAATGAGCTGTGTACCAAGTTAGGGGCTGCGGATTTTTCGCTGCAGCTCCTGTCGCCTAGCAACCTCAACAAAACATCACTTTTTTGGGTGTTGTCCGTGCTGTTTGCTGCCATGTTATTTTCAGTACCGTTACACAATGAATCTTGGGATAGGTTGGGCCCTGAGGGTTCCACCCGCTGGATCCTTTACAAGACACTCTCCTGTTAGTATATGTCTATGTGGTATTAGTAATATATCTCAAAAACCTTGGTAAAAGTCTGTCTTTACTTTCTGAAAAACACCAGGCCCATTTCACTGAACACGTGAATTTAAAAACAAATCATGCGTCCCATGATTATTGTTATAGTAATGTCTGTATGGTGTGTGTGTGTGTGTGTGTGTGTGTGTGTGTGTGTGTGTGTGTGTGTGTGTGTACCTGTGCATCCTATTGTGTCCTGAGTGGCTGCCGTTTGGCCTGAGGCCTGGCAGATAATGCAGCGTGGATCTATAGCAGCAGCCACATCTGTCTCTGTCCTGCCGCTCTCAGACAAACCTCCGACTGCTGCTATTATCACTATTGACCTGAAGCTCTCTGCTCAGTGTCTGTCGCCGTCTGTAAAACAGCTGACCAACTGAAGCCTCGCAGCCGTTTACCCAACAGGAGTTATTCCAAGCGGTGTGTGACGCTCAATGATTAACTTTTATTCTGCTCTTTAGAAAAACAGGCAGACCTGTTTAAGTATTAAAACAGCTTGACAGCAGCATGTAATCCCACTGTAGCAAAACTAGGTTTTTATCAGACTACTACAGTTTAATTTACTGCACTGTTTTTATTATAAATATACCACTAGAACCACATCTGTATTTATGTAATATAATTATTCCCAATGACAATATTTAACTTGTTCAAAGAAAATATAATGAACTGTACACACTTCTCTTTTCAAGAAAAACAACACATCTATTTTTAAAATGTCAAATATTTTAATTCATCAATCAACACCTCAAAACATTTAATTCTTTTCCCAACATCAACGTCATTTTAACAAGGTTTTTTAACAACAAACATAAGTACCACAAGAAGGTTTAGTGGTTTGTTTGTTTTGTGTTTTCTATTTTGAGTTAAAGTTACATGTGTATTATATTTACAATTTTTGTTTGTATAAAAATTTGAGGCTACTGAGACCCGTGAAACAGCTTTTCAGCCTGGTGTGATGTTTCTCTTTTTCTTCTGTTAACAGTGGGTTTTTGTCCGCACTGTTTCAGATGTAACATCCATCATAACACGATAAGGTGTCTCTTTTTTCTGTGATTTAGTCAAGCTGGAAAATCAGCCTGACTTTTCTGTTGCTAAGCAAACTACAATGCGACCTGTCATGGCTTGTTAAGCCTATCACAATGGACTATAAACCTGCCCTCAGCCGAATGAAAACCTTGTATCTCTAGAACTGAGTTAGAAACAGCAAAATAGTTGTAAAGCATCTTCACAAACTTGAGCTGAGACAGTATTGTGTATAGTGTTCTTTCACTTTTTCACTAAGTTTCTCCCTGTGTTGGGATCAAATCTCATTAAAACACACACACCTTGCCCAATGCCTCACAAACAGGGTCCTGTCTCATTTGGGGTCCTCAGCCCACGGCTTAAGAAACCGCGTTTCAGACATTGCACATGATGATAAATCACTGGCTTCATCTGCAAGGCATCGCCATGATGGATCATTTGATTCAGCGCAGTGTTACTAATTATCAGTGTAATAGCTGATCCCTCTGAGTGTCAACACCCATAATCACATGCTGCTTTTGAGGGGAATGCCAATAAGCAAGCCACATGCTAAAATGTTGAGTGCAGATTGCATGCGACCGCTATTGACTGACCGATGGGGAAACGTCTGCAGTGATTGTGCACCAAAGCCTCTGAAATGTCCTCCAGATGGGATGAATAATGGGTCTGTAGTTTGAATCCAATCAGCCCCAAAAAGGAAAAAAAAAGAAAAAACAAAGCACCAAAGTGGCAATTAAAAAAAAGTGGATTATCGTCTTGTTTCCATTAACTCCTTTAACCATGTCTTCTGGCTGCCCTGTTACTTTACCCAACAAATCATTGTTATCTGAAAGATGAAGAAATGCAAAATAAGGAACATTTCTGTATCAATATACACGTGAAAAATAAGCAGCCCTTATTTCATTCAAACAAAAAAACTCCTCTCAAAAATGGAAACAGTGATTTACTGTTTTATTTTGAAATGATTTACTGTTTATTTTGAATAAGCAATAATAAGACTGTCGTTTTAGAGATTCCTGATATTATTGGTCTGCTGTTTAGTGAACACATACAGCCTGGTTGCCCAGTATGCTAGGTCCTAGCAGCTAGGACATTGTTGTCATCTTTGTCAACTGCTTTACAGGAACTTTACCACAGCAAAAAATTTAAGGTCAGTTCTACATTGGCTGATGTTAGCTTACTTTGGTTTCTGCTTGAATTAAAAAAAAAAAAAAAAAAAAGCGATAGCCATCATCAGCTAAAATGGTGATATAGCAACTACAGTGGGTTGTTGTTTTGGTTGCAGCTAATTTTGTTCATGGTAAAAGAAACACAATAGCTTTATTAGCACTGCTGCTTATTCAGCAAAGCTGGGTTAATTAGCAGGGTTGGTTCTCTCAGAGGTGCAAATGCTGCACAGGTTGAGCTCTACATGAAAGCATTCCCCAAACCAACTTCACTTCCACTGATTGTGGTGATCCCAATGAAATTATTATAATAATTATTGTTATTTTTTGGGTCCAATATTTTGCTGATGTAAATGCGGGAGTGTGGGAGTCTGTAAATCAGTGTGTTATTGGTCAGTGGTGCAGATTTGCATCTTAAATTTCACCAACGTTGAACTTGAAGCCAACACTCCATTGAGCATTTACATTGCTGCTGTGGGCAAATCAACTGATCACTGCAATTTCATTCAAATGGATTGATCTGATATGAAATCCACCTTCATGAACTGGTGCAATCAGGATCCGAATCTCTCTCTCTCTCTCTCTGTCTCCGCTCTTGCTGTGGGACTCTCTCTCCCCTGTGTCCCCTGTGGAGCCTTGTCACCAGGTTGTCACGATCGGCCTGCAAACATAACACAGCGTCATGCCATCGATCAATAAAAGGAGACGCGATGAACGAGGTCAATGAGAGAGAGAAGATGGATGGAGAGTGGTCGCCTCTCGTTTGTTCTTCTGTTCGCTCTCTGGTCTGCATTACCTGGATCACAGAGCACACACTCCCTGAGGGGCACACACACACACACACACACACACACACACGGACATAACCATAGACAGGAAGACACACACATCCATGCACTAGCAGAGACACACATTTACATACACTGTGGTACAGCAAGCCAAACAATCAATTTACACCACTTAGTTGGTCATTTCGAGTTCATCATTTGGTTTTTATCTTTACTCTGTATTGATTTCATGAGACAGAGAGAGATTACAGACAAAAGAAAAAGAGGAAAAAATCCAGAGAGACTCTTTGGGGCTGTGTTCACATTACAAGTAATATGTATTTATTTGAGTCATGCAAACACAAAAAATCTGTTATTTAAATTTGATTCAGGTCACTTTCACACTGGTGCAAGTGGCTGAATCCAATTTTTCCGCTCATGTGTGACAGATCAAATTGTGAATACATGAATAGCCTCACACACCTGCTATCTTCAGTTATCACTGGACATTGGGGGCTCAAGGCCTGTACGCACATGAGACCATATTAACTGTGTCCTGATTCAGGGGCCGCATCCTTCGGAGGCTTCTTTTCCCGTGGCCCAACCTATCCCAAGATTCATTGCACGTTGGTATTGAAAGCAAACAGCAAACTTTTAAATGTTAGTATTGGGTTTCAGCTCAGTTCAACACCTACTGGTCCAAATGTAAAAAAAAAACCAAGGGCCTTAAAACCTCGAGTTTTGTGAAAGAAAGTTAGTGCTCGGCGAAAGGAGCGACACAACGGTAGACAAGACTCTCAGTGTTATGTTTACGTCATCCAACATGAGACACTACTTCAGACCTTTGATTGCTGACATTATAAGCCATTAGTAGCACACTGTACAGTTAACAATATCCCTGTGGACCACTGGATAATCATACAGCACTATGGAAGAAAATAGAGAGTGTGTTACCTTCCCCACGTCTGTGCACATGGCTCATTAATGTGTTGTTGCAGCAGGTTTTCATTGGTCTTCATGTGGTATTGTTTACCAGTGATGTGACTGACCACATGAATGTAAATGTGCCGTGATCCCGTCACATTTCCCGACTCTACAAGTGAACCTGAAAATGCTCCATTATACAAAGTAGTGTACAGTGATTCAATATCAGACGCTGAGGGCTGAAAAGGATGCACAGGTCTCGTCCATTAAATTTGAGCAAATGAAGACCTCGTCTACGTCTCTAAGCCTTTCAAACTGGATAGGTCTAAGCAACCCATTAAAGATGTGGACCTTTTGAGGAGTGTGGACCTCCTGTCTGCTGACAGGCACCTGGTCTTTGATGGTGTTTGATGGTAAATCTGTCATCGGCCTGTGAGTGAGAAACATTTTTGGCTGACCAGTGTAAGATTAATTATATATCTGCTAACAGCAAACAAATCAAAAAACCTTATTACGACCGTACAACTGTTAACAAAGTGGGTGTGACACCTAAGCTGCATGCGTTAAAGGGACTTGAAATGCCTACCCTGAGACAGTAAATAGAAATAAAGCTTCTCCTATTATGTTTTGAAATGGGGTGGGAGAGAGCGGGAGCAGGTGGGTGGTGTTGGTCCTGTAACTGTTACCTGATAAAAGAGCTGTTTTTCTTCTGCTTAAACTCTTTGTCTCTGTCTCTGCTGCCATTTATGCCAACAGCAGGTGAGTGACAAGTACAGCCAAAGCCCTGGGGTCAAATTAGGATTGTACAGTCTCAAAAGTACTTGTGATTAAGATTCAATATCCTCGTTCCCTGCGCAAACACCATCCAATACTTTGATTAAGTTGTTATGAAGGACTAAGGAGTTTGTCTATCATACATCACTCAAGTGTCAAACAACCATATTCATGCCAAATGGAAATGAGAGAAATAAGGAAATAAATTTGCAAATTAATTTTCAATAAATCTGCAAATTTGCACCTAACATAATTAGTTGTGTATATAAACATGATTTATAGGAGACATGGATGTGATTGTTTTGTTTTGATTAAAACAACATCTTTATCATTTTAGATGAAAAGCAGATTACTAAAGGAAATGGTCTCAGTTGGAGGAAGGTGGGCTGCACTAAACTTTACAATCCGCATAGAAATGAAAACCCTGCCGGTTAACAGAGTCATTAATAAAGTTTTGCACTTTAGATGTCACCAGTGATTGATGTTTTAATTGCACTGACTGTTCTGCATTATCCAAATGCAGAAAGTCATTATGAGTTATTTGAATCAAATTGACTTTTGGATGGTTATCTGTTTTTCTTATCTCCGCTGGCTTAGATGGTGAAATAGCACTTGGGTGTGGTTTGTTCATGTCATTACTGAAGTGCAGGGGTTACCTGGCACCACCTGAGCCCAGAAAGAGGAACCTGCATAAAGCTGGCTTCCCTGGAACACCAGCCCAGTTTGGAGAATGATGTTTGTGTGTGGACTCCTGCAAGTTTCTGTTTGTTTTTAATTACTGTCAAACTGACTTTGACGAATAGCCTGTTAAGATGCAGTAGTAATGTGGGTGTCGGTTATCTTATCTTGCCAAAAACACACTTTGGTATCAGTGTGATTTTCCTTTCTGCTGATCACACTGTGCTGTATTGTTTCTTTTTCTGATTAAACTGATCTGTATGAAGATGGCTTATTGGCATATGCAGGGTGAGGCAACGTTTTCTCACAAAGTTGCTGCCATCTGTTTTTCAACGTTCCAGCTTTAGCGTTGAGACCTGCTATTTTTGAGGTAGAGATGTACAAGTCATCTCCTCAACACCTACTGCAACGCCCAGGGCCGGCTCTAAATCAATCGCATGGCCAGAATACAAGTCCTCCGACCGAAAGTTACAACCCATCGGCGAGTACCAAGGCCAAGCATGCTGGACCTTTGCTGTCATGGTAACAATAATAAAGATGCAGTTTAAGGAGCTTTTGGTAAGTTGTAATTTGTAATACGTTTTCCTACTGATACATAGCCAATGTTAGCATTGACAGCTGTTTACTTACCAAGAGCTTCAGCCATTGTTGCATTTACAAGACAAGAGGTTATAATACATCCTCAGAGCAGCGCTAATTCTTCAGGGCAGACTGGATGCTACAGTGACTCGGTATCAGAAAGTGAAGAGACAGTATGACCAGGCCAGGGCTAGTTAGTTAGCATGCTACCTCAAGTACAAGAATAGAAGTAATGGACACAAAAAGCAAAAAAGGAGTTTATTTTCCACCACTGGATACAGTTTCTCCACTACTTGTACCTGTCTTCTAGACTGGTAGCCTAAGTACACAGCTGCTAATGCTAACGTTGGCTATGTAGCAATAGCAAAACTTAAAAGCTCCTTTAAGGGAACGGTAATGGTTCAGTTAGGTGTTGGCACAAAAACTATTTGGTTAGGTTTAGGAAAAGATTGTGATTTGGTTAAAATAAGTACTTCCTTAAGGTTAGAGGACCTTCATCGTCATGGTTACAATAATAAATGTGGTTAAGGTTGTGGAACGGTCGTGGATAAAAGATGGGAAACAAACAGCAGTCTCCTACGTGTCACCTGACTTCTTCCTTTTCTCCCTTCGACCATTAGATGTTGCGTAACAATAAAACATAACTATGGGTCATATATGCTGCTTGCATGGATTATCTATGGGATCGTTTTTACAGTCCAAATGTTGTGTAGCTGTCCTTGTCTGTCTGACATCAATGTTAGACAGAAATGTAAACATTATTTATTTATTATCCAGCAACAAAACCAGTTTTATTTCCAGGAGCCTTCACATCAGTTGATCAAATCGTAGAAGTTGACCATTCTGATATTTTTCATCTCAGTGCCCACATTGATTGCATGGCTTCAGATGAAACACAGCTTGTGGGTAGTGCGATCGAATACCCATCACACCCGCTATTTGTTAAAGTTGTTCATATTTCCAGGAATTCCATCCAGCTCAGTCAGAAAGCAGAAGATGTTATCATATGACAGTTGGTATGTAAATGTAATACCTGAATTAAAGATAAGAGTCTTTAGGATCTTTCTGGGGAACTTTATCTGCCCAGAATGAGTTGTTGTTGTTTTGTATACATGTTTTTATAAATACGTTTTAACATATGCATTCATCATGGTTTTTTTGGGTTTTTTTGTGAACACCAGGAAGAATCTTTATCTTTTTATCTTTGTACAGCTCAGTTGATCCCTCATTGTCAGACATCAGATTAGAAATTTGGTTTGCAGTATTCCAGAAACACGAACTGAAAAGAAATCACCACGCCTGTATACACACAGGTGCATACGAGGATAAACAGAAAGAATATTATTATATTATAAATATTATCAATAATGGGATCTGTATGTAATGTGACCACTGCATAATTCAAAGTCTGTATTTGCATTTTCAATCTTTCACTTGCACCTGCAATCAAAACGCAACGGTGATGTTTGGTCTTCTGAGCAGGTCTGGATTCAGGTGTATACTTTTAGGTTGTTTTCGTTCCACCACTTACTGTATCTTTATCATTTTTAGCGGTGCGTTCATACGTTGAAGTGAAGGTCTGATTACAGAGAGGTTGGGAAACAACATAGAAGACACACGTTATAATTAGATATGTCATAAAAACATGTCATGAATTTGTTAATGGCAATAAACATGCGATGAAAATTGTTATGGTGTGTGTGTGCATGTGTGTGTGTGTGTGTGTGTGTGTGGATAGGCATATTGTAAAGTGGTTTGGGTAAAAGCAATGTAAAAGCTTAATTAATAATAAAAATAAAGAATTGATGAATAATGATTGAGCAACTGTACACACAGCTCACATTGTTTTCATTCATTTCTCTGAATCAAACTAAATGACGTGTCAACAGTTCAGACACCATGTAAATGTTGAGCTATTATGCAAATACATGTCGAAGTGACATGTGCTCATCTCTCTGCTTCCCACGTTATTCATTCTCAAATTTCTGTTTTGCCTGCTAACTTGTTTTTCTATCCGTCTCTCTCCTGTGCTCACGCCAGGGGAGTTCCCACATCACGTCAAATCATCTTGACCACGACTTTCCCTTAAACCTAAAGACACACACATAAAAGTCAGGAGATCTCAGGCCTCAGCATCTTTGATTTTCACCATTTGTTTTCTAATCTGCCTCCAAACTTTATGGAAGCCGTTGAGGTTTCTGTAAGTTGACTTACAATGACCCTAATAGCTATATAGCTGTGACTTTTCAGTCTTTATATCAGGCTTTCACACGGGAAGGTTCTTATTCCTGCCTACAAAGCTTTGATTGGTTTGGTTCAGCGTTCAGTGAACACAATACCAGACCTACTTGAATCATTGATGAAAGACTTCCTCTGTTAAAAGTGATTGTGTGCAATAAACGTTATTAAAGCATCGCAGTAACCTGCAACACACTGATCAAATGCCACCTCTGAATTACGTCGGTTTGGACTCATCACCTTAAAGTTTATTGACAGAAAACTGGGGTGAAATAATCTTATTTATGTGAGAAATCTATCATTCTTCTTCGATGAGCAAAGAAGGAATAAATTGGGGGTTCAGCCGTCTGTCACTCAGCTTCTCCTTCTTTCCTTCTCTGCTTTCCCATCCTTCTCTCTGCAGAGGACCGACTGCACTACAGCAGTCATCGTATCACTCTATGTCTGTGTGAGTGTTTGTAGTGTGTTACAGTACAATACATCATTCATGGCAGTCATCTTTCTTTCATGCCGGAGGGGAGTGTGTGTGGTTCGTCTGTTTGCATTTGTTTGTTCACACATGAACGCAGGGTCAGAGGGAAAGCAGGTTGTAGTCGTCTCATCGCCCTGACACCAGAGCGTCCCGGCAGACCGCCTCTCAAGTGACCTCCCTTAATCTCCTGTGATTGACACCTCTTATGATTACGACATCTCCTGCCCTGCCACAACTGACAGCTGAAACTTCGACTGCACTTCAAGTTGTCTAGAACTGCTGCAACGAGTTGCCCCGAGGCTGCAGGCTGGGGATGGACTCCAAGGAGGATGGAGATGAGGTGTGTGTGTGTGTGTGTGGGGGGGGGCAAGTCCCACGGCTCCTCTTCCTCATCTGTGCTCTCATCCCGTGTCCCAACCTCTGACCTTTAAAGGCCTGACCTCCCTCGGATCAGTTTGCTGCATACGCTGGGTCGGTTAAAGGAGTACAACTTTAATATTTAATCTTTTTTTCACTTTGTGTAATCCACCCGCACTTCTACCTGTTCTATTGCCCCAAAGCAATGAGTGACAGATACATAGCACTGAATGAAAATTTAAAAATGTACCAATGATCTGCCTCCTCAGACTATGAAATAATGATGCTGTGATGCCCCCATCGCTTCTCCACATCTGTCTGTCCAGCCACTGAAATCTCCTCATCATCGTCATCATATGCCAGAAGTCCTTTATTCCTGTCCTCATTCAAGGTCCTCCTTCTCTCTCTCTTCCTCTTGTTAATCCTCTGTCCTTTGCCTTTCTTCTCACACTTCTCCTCTTAAGCCTCCTTTATGCTTCAGTAAATGTCACAGGCCATTAACAATGCAAACTGTGACTGGATGCAGGAAGTACTTACCTGGGGCAACAACATGCAGCAACGATACACAGTGAGGTGTCCTTGTATATTAAAGCTAATATGAAGCTTTTTGTATATAAGAATTAAATGGTTAGATATGTGCTGTAATGATGGTCGCCTGCAGTTTAATATATGTCGCTTGCAGATTTAAAACAGTGGTTAAACAGTTCAACAGAATTAGAGGCTGCAGTGAGCCGCTGTCGGAAAGTGACGAGACGGGCCGAGGCTAGCAGGTCAGCGTGCTAACTTCAGTAGAAGAAGAGACGTGACAGAGACAAGAGTTAACATTGGCGTCACTTTCCACAGCTGGAGACAGCTCTTGGCGAGTAAAGGAATGAAGCTTGATGCTGAACTCACAACGTTTCTTCTAGGTAAGTAAACAGCTGCTAATGCTAACGTTGGCTGGCAAAACTCACAAATAGCTCCTTTAAACATAGGTTAGAAGTGCAGACTCCAAGATCCTGATTCGGGAACAGCCTTGCTATGCTCACGCTGCACTCGTTATTTCTATGATTATTTCTATCGCTGCAATGCATCTCGTGCAAGATCTTTTAACAAATCTGTTGGCAGCAGCCATGTTGGAAACCAAACTATGGAACTGCTCACTTTGCAAAACAGTTCACCAAAATCTCTGACACACCAGAAATCCATTTGATCGTCCAACAGCCAGGTCGTTGATCTTTCAGCCACGTGTCATGACACCACTTCAATTGAATCTTGACAAACTCTGGTAAATACATGCAGTGTCTGCACAGACTTACACCATTTTTAATGTGCATCTGCCAGCCAATCAGAAATGAGCATCTTCACGGCCATGGAAGGTGGATAGCAAGTTGTTCTGAATGCTTATTCTTTGTTCTCTGCTCTGAAACTGTTTAGTCTCTTTTCCCATTTTGTACTATGAGTTTATTTTGGAAAGTGTCAGAGGACGGTCTGATGCTAAGTAAAAGGAAAGGTTTTAATACACTTATGAAAGGTTGGTGAGATAAATAATTTTCCCATTTTCCATTTCTCCGCTCTCATAAAAGGATGTTGGCAGACAGCTCTCAGCTCTTAGGAGGAACGTGACATTAGCTCGTTACTTCTGGAGAGGAGGAGGCGAAGGATTCTTGTTGAGTGTGGAAAAGTCTGAGTTTGAGACAGCAACAAGCAAGACTGAGGCTCTTCTGGAGGATTTAAAATAAGAGCTGGTTAGTAATGAATCTTGAATATGAACAGAAAAACCATATTGTGCTTGTACATGTTCATGCACCTTTGCATGTGCCTGGACATTTCTGGGTGTTATGCTTTGTGTGTAAGTGTGTGTGTGTGTGTGTGTGTGTGTGTGTGTGTGTGTGTGTGTGTGTGTGTGTCTCAGAGGTGTAGTAAAGGCAGGGAGTGGTGGTCTGGGGGAAGGAAAGGCAGACTAATGGATATTATACTAATGGGCAGCAGCAGCACGACTATTCATGCAATTAGAACAGGAAAGAGAGTGATTGGTGATGATGGACCTGGAGTGACTGCTACCACTCAGACCATCATATACACTGGACCTTAGGGTTATTTGTCACGTTACAACAGAGATCAGGAGATTCCACGTTCCAGATTCCCAAGCATAGATGTTCCAGCGGACACAGAGACAAGGACAAGGAGGTCTATGCTGGGAGTGCATTTTCCAAAGCTACAGTCTTTTAAGTTTTCAGACAGTATCCTGGTCGAGCTTCAGCGGAGGGACAGTATCACAAAAAGCGAATGTAGTATTAAAAAACACAAAGACCTTTAACATGATTTGACTAAGCCAGCTTTGATATTTGAGAAAAAAATTATGAATTCATCATGTTGGATTTGTGCAACATGTTCGTGTGCAACAAATCGCTTGCAGCCAATCACTTTTTTCAAGGCAACAATATGAGACTTAACATGCAGAGGATGGAGGTACAGATACGGCCAAAGTAGAGGTGCTGCAACCCGACGAATAACTGCAGAAATTGCTGAACAATACCGTCTTTACTCTCTTCATTTGGATAAATTGTGCTGTGAACACAGAAGATGCTGATCTCCGAGCAGCACGTCCAGGATCCAGACCACATGATGTAAGAGTCTCCAGCAAGCACAGCGCCGGGTGAGTTTGGTTAACAGAAGAGGTTTCGACACTCGCACTAACTTTCATTACAGCCACTGAAATGCTGGATGCAATTTTAATGAAGCCTTTTCATAAACCTTTATACAAATGAACCACAGAGTCGGTGAGTCAGAAAACACTGAGGCTGAGTTTAGAAACATATTCTGCTGCAGTCTCACCACATCTGGATTATTCTATTAGTATTAGAATAGACTAAGGCTTCCTCTTTACTACAGTATGTGTCTGAGTGTATAAGTTTATCCACCATATAAGACTCATTTAATATACTGTACACACATAGAGTAGACGAGAGTAAAAAGATATATGTTATACATTATATACAACAATATACGTCAGCTCCAGACATTCAGAAAACAGCTGTAATAAAAAGAGTATCTACTAACAATTATCTCCAACGAGTGCATTTGGGAAGTAAATACGAGATGTCTGTAAGTACTGGACCAGATGACAGACTGGGTGTAACAATGTCAGTCAAGCGGAAAATGCTGTACAACTGTGCCAGCAGTGGTTGCTACTAGACACTGAAACCAGCCACTGGCAGAACGGGAACCATGACACACGCGAAGACCGTTGAGCCGATTGTGAATGTGATCTGAGCGTGATGACTGATCAAAGCACATCTGTTTCAGTCTGTGGGTCAGTTGGTGTTGACAGTTATTGGATAAAATGATGACTAGACGATATGTAGGTCTTAAAATCCAGTCGAGTCCAGCCCACGTTGTTCATTCACTTCCACCTCCCAACGCAGGCTACGCAATCCACCTCGCCCTCAGCCCTCTGTTCTCTCAGGGTTTGATCTGCCACCGGTTGTTCAGTGTATTGTCTGACTATCAAAGACTAAAATATCTGAGTTGGTTAAAACAGTCCTTCCGTGTGGTTTACCCAGTCTTGGTAGGTTTCAGCTAGTCTCTATGTTTGTCCCAAGATTTAAGCAGCAACTGTTATGAAACTGCTCCAGCAGTGGTTGCTACAAGCAGCAGAACGCCCAATTAAAACAACTCGAATCAGCTTAAGTTGATATCATTTCATGTACCGGTAAATGCAAAACTGCAACGTACTCAAATTTCTTGTATGCAAAGTGCAAAAAACATTATACCATGAAGCTTAGTGCAGTATTTAGTGTACAGCATTTAGCTACAGTCACTTGCAGGCGTGAGATGTTCCCTTTTCCAAATAAACAAGACCGAGCAGAAATCACTTATCTGATCACAGTCATTATCACTATTTACATTCCGTCTGCTGCAGGTTTGAGTTCATGGGGTCATGACCTTATATGAGTGTATGTAAGAACTGAAGACTGAGCTGTTTGAGGTAACTGTCAACTGTTTGATTCAAACAGGTTCACTGGACTAGTCATAGGAAGTAATGGAGAGTGAAAACTTAATTATTAATTTGTAAATTACAGCTTCAGTTTCATTTTTTTTCCATCAGGGGACTAAAAGCATCGTCCTCTCTCTGTAAAATCTCAGACGTGAGACTTGGTTTTTGGATAGGAGTAGGACTGTGAACTCTCTTCCGTCTTTCCAAGGACTGATTTGAATTTAACGTCTTGAGAATAACGGCGTTTCGCACAGTCCTCACTTCTTCACAGGGTTGTCTGAGCGTTAAGAAGCTTTTAGTTTGTTATAGTAAGGGTTACGGTTCTTTAAGTGAAGTGAAGTGAAGTGAAAGAAATGATAATCAATTGGCGAGTCCTGCAAACGGCACCTATCTAAAACTTTGTTCTCCACAACTGTTTCCATCTGTTACCGTTTGTTCTGCCAAGATTTAAGTAAACAACGTAACAGGTTTTTACCTGTTGAACTTTTCAGGGAACACAACCTTCACAATGTATTAAATCGCAGTCAAAAAATATATGTATTTCTATATTTGAAGTTTTCAAAGCTGTTTTTTCACTGAGAGAAGATTACAAAATTTCTTTATTATGACATGAAATTAGTTGACAGAACAAATTAGACTCTTCCCAACTGAACTGAAAATGTCATGTTCTTATGTATTAAGTTATCTGAATCCCCTTAACCACAATAAACACACTTTTATCTGTAATGTATGTGGATATTGAACTGTCTTTAAAGCATCATGTAAATAAAAAAGAGTGTGTATTCAATGTAAAAAGGGCAAAAAAAAAAATTGTAAACACAGTCAAAAAAAAAGGCATTTCAAAGTGACAGATTCTCCTGCTAATTTGCTTGATGATGTTTTGATTAGAACAGGTTGTTTGGCTCATTAGTGATTTGTGTGTGTGTGTGTGTGTGTGTGTGTCTGTATCTCTACACGCGTGTGGGGTTTTTTTTTTAAGCGTATTTCTGTGTAAATGCTTGCATCTTAATTACTGGGAGTTGGTATCATTTCTACCTCATGTCAGGAGATTTGCCTGCACCGCTCTCCCAGGGCCCTTCTGTCTGTCTCTGTCTTCATTAAGTGAACATCAGGTGCAAATTAGCCCAGAATAACTTGTCCCTAATATAAATATGGCTCTCTGCCAAGTAGAGGAAACTGTCTTGACTGTTCAACCAGGGGGGATAACCGCGACCTCTGACTTCTACTGCCACCTGGTGGTGAGTTGGGTCTATGACACACTCCGCATGGTTTCCCGCCACATGAGCGGCCCGCCTCTGCTCTCTGCTGGCAGGTGATCTACATTGAAGCTGATGGTAGCCTAAGGTGATGTTATGGCTGATCATGTCAGCGCTGCCAGACGATGAAACGCTTCTTCTCACAGCAGCCTGGGAGAGGTGAGTGTGAATTTTGGAAGAGCTTCTTTTGGAAATTGAATTAGTTTTCTCTCTCTCTCTCTCTCTCTCTCTCTCTTGTTTCTTTTAATATTTTTGGCAGAGTTGTACCGCCACAGGGGGGAGAGGCAGAGTACAAATGCAACATATACCTGTTGTCAGAATCACCTTCCTGACACGCAGTTGCAGGCTCTGTCCAAACACTGATGTCTTGAAAACCACCCTCTCGCCCTTTCATCTGCGCTGACGGAGGCGGACTGGAGAGGTGGAGCCGCGTGGAGATCAAAGTGCTCACCTGGATTCAAACTCTTTCATCGCAGGTGCTGCTTATAAGTTCTGTTTGCATTGGAGAAACACTTGTATTATGTCCAGGTTTCCTCGAAAAAGACAATATTTACCCAAAAGTTTCTGTGATTGTTTAAACATTTATTTTGAATCACATTTCAAATTTAGATCTTTAGGTTATACATAATGGATCCTGTAATAGATATAGTGTTATGACAGAATAAATGTGTAATTATGTGGGTCATGTGTCTTTTGCACATTGTCATTCACCTTTGTAGCCGATCAATATCTTATCAAAAATTCATCAACAGCTTTTTTGTTAATGAATTAATCATTTCAGTCAGCTGTGAAGCAAACACTTCACCTCAGGCTCTGGGAACTTGTGACGAGCACTTATGACTGTAACTGTTAAAATCCCCGCTGATACATGCACATGTTTCTTTTTCTTTTTCTTCCTTGTTTGAGTGTCAGTGATTAACTTTACATGCAAAACCTTTTCTTGTTCTCCAGGACGTATGGTTCCTTTATTGTCCTTCATTCACTCACTCATTCATTCAACAGGGTTCATGCATCTAAATTCAAATCCACTCTTTTGTCCGGATATGAGCCTCAGAGGAAGTTAAGGGGTGAGTGGGGGATAAATACATACACA